>NC_073709.1:25648703-25948703 GCF_023634085.1 Falco cherrug
CAATATTATATAATTTATTATAACTTAGAACATACTTAATAGCTCAAACTGACATATTAAATGCTCACATGCGATTTTTGAACATTCATTTTCGTTCACTGCCCAAGTATTTTACAATTTTATAGTAATTAGAGGACACAGCATTTTACTTTCAACAGAAAAACATGCACTTTGTGTAATACATTTGGAAAAAATGTGCATTTGCATTCTTTAGTGCCTTGTATAATCTTTTATACTAGGATAACCACTGTCTAACTCTAACTGCTGTGATGTAGCAACATTTTCACCCAAGACCACATTGCTATGTTTAGGTTTAAAAGAGAGAAAAAAACCCAAAAAAACCCCAAAACAATAATCCAAAAAGCCCACAACATAAACCAGTGGAAACAAAACAGCAGCCCACGACAATAAGGTTTGACAGATAACTGTTACTTTTCAGGCTTTTGTATCGTATGATGAGTCTGTTTTATAGAAAGAGGTGGTTTTCTCTTCCTTCCTTTGTTTTAGGAATAAATACCTTATCTCATTGCATACATTTTAGGTAGCTGGCTGTTTGCAAACCGTACTTCTTTACAGCAGCTTATATAAATTTCAAATATACCCACGATCAACCATATTATGAACAGTTCACATGAATGGCTCCCACTTATATAAGCAAACCAACTGAAATTTTGTGAGTACAGCTTCCTTATCTGAGTGAAGGTTGTGAGATAAGACTCCATGTGTATATCTAGAGACTAAATGAGTGCAGAGGGCTTATCTTTATTTGCCAATTTATGTGTTTGTACAAATGTAAAGCACCATAAATCAAAGGGGCAGTTCTTAAAGAATAAAATTGATAATAATAAAATAATCAATGGACTGGCAAAAAAAGCCAAAAAATTTAGTGCTAAAGGAATTTTAAAAAATCTAAAATGGAATACCAATGTCATCATTAGACTTACTATAAAGGAAAAAAAAAAAAAAAAGTACCTTGATCAGCATAGAAGAGACCAGTGACAAGGACTGTGTAGGTCAGTTTTCCATTAGGTTTATTTGGGGTGAGCCATTTTAATTGAACTTCTCTGGACCCACCAACAGTAGCAAATATATCAACTGGCCCCTCGGGGGAAGCTTCCATGGTCCGAGCTTCTACCTGTAAGTTCAACCATGAGATCAAGATCAAGGTTTGCTCCCATAGCTTACAAACAGAGAAGGAATGACAAATGCAAAATTGTAAGAAAAGTTATTTCTTCAGGAAAAAAAAAAAAAAAATTAACACTGCAAGTGTCCTAGTTTTTAAGCATTTTACTTTCATCTACATTTGTTTGAAGCTATCCAGCAACTAACATACTTTATACAGAGATCCCTGTAAGGAACGGAAAATAAATACTGGAAAAGAACGAAAGATTCATTTCTTGAAAACACCATTGCAACTCATGTGGATGGATGTTCTCAGCACTAGGGGAGGAAGCAGTAATAGAAGATCACAGATTTTTCAGTTTCTGCATTTTAAAAGACAACTGTAAGGAACATGCATTTAAATACTGTAATAGATTACTATAGATATTTGATAGAGGAAAGAATATCCTTTGTGGAATATTGGTTGCTCCCTGAGCTAACTTCTAAATTCACCTAACAAATTTAAGTTGCAATGAAAAGTAGATATTTAAGAAAAATCAAAATATGATAAAAGAGCTGGAAAACATAGTGAATATGAAAGATTTGTAAATATAAATAAATAAATATTCATTCAATATTATAGGAATTTAGTATTTAAATTTCACAACTTGTAGTAAACATTCAGTGCTATGGAACAAAATAATTTGCTATTACATTATTTATGGCAACAAGTTTGTTTGTCATACATTATTTATTTGGTGTTTTCTAACGTATAAGATGGTTTCACACCTTTCTAAGTGCTTCACAGCAGCCAGTTCATGGGAGTGCTAATAAACGCTATTTTTAAATCTGCCACACCTGCTCTGTCATCAAAATAACTAGACGTATTTCTCTGTCCTTGAAACATGAATGTTTTAGTTTTTATAATGTAAAATTTGGAAAGCTCATTGTTTACAAGTGCCAGGCACTGATGTGCATCAGTATAGGTACACATGCTTCTATATTCATACACCCTTATATTTAAAATAGGTGAGCAGTTGCAGTAAAGCCAACAAAGTACATGCTTAAAGATAAACAAATGCTTCATGGATTTTTTGGATCAGTGCCACATTGATTATTTGGATTTTTCAGTCAAAACCATCCTTATGGAAGAATTTGACTAAACCATGCTTTCTAAACTAAAATAAATTCCTGTAGTTTTGCTGCTAAATGCAGATACTCTGATCTCACCACATCAGAAAAATGGAGAAGTGAACACCAACTATTTTTCCTACAGAAGAGAATTAAAATATTCTTAAAACAGTACAGATTTGTAGCAATCGATACCACATGCTAAACAGCTGCAACAGCAGTATTGTGTCTCTAGCCTTCTTTTATGATCTGCTATTCTTTTGAGTATAAAAAGTATTAAAACACTGTTTAGAATCAGTACATGTACTATTCTCTACAGCTACACCTCTGCAGTGTATTTTGAAAATAATATTTTCTGTAAATGTACATTCTGTAAATAAACACATAGCACAGAAAACTTGTTTCATAGCCGTTTTTCTAAATGTTATTTTGTACACAAATCTGTGATATTTTCAGATGTGTTTATTAATAATAAAAAATACTATGCTATCATATAAGTAACACAATCAAAAATAGGAATGATATTAGTATTGGGAAAATGTTGTCATACAACTAAGTTAAAAAAAAAAAAAAGTCCTAATATACACATAAGCTAAAAACCTGAAATTTAAATTTAATAACAGTTGGTTTAGATGACAAATATTCAGTGTTGACCATTTCCATTTATTTACAAGGTATTTACAAGAGTAACATTTCAAAACCGGTAGAATTTCAGATCTCCTGAATTCCTCTAAAAAAAAAAATCTATTAGAAGTTACACTATTTCTTGAAAAAACATATTTTTATTCCTTTTTAAGCAACAAAAATCAATTGGAATAGACACAAAAGCAATATTTTCGCTTTACTAAGAAGAGATTAAAATTTAGCATTTCTTAATTTACATGTTACCAATTTGCATTTCACTTGAAAATAAATCATAGTCACTGGGAAAAAGAAGTTAAACAAAAACTATCTGTCCCAAATAAAAATATTACTGAAAACCTGCTAATGCTCTCATAATTGATTAAGATCTTCAGAGCCACCTTCAAAAACATAAGCTGGAGAAATCCTATATTTAGAATAGTCATACAGCATTCGTTCATCACTTAGGGCACATTAAGCACAAGATCAGCAACAAAAATAGCTGGAAGCATATCAGTTTACTGCTGGGAGATGTTTCACATACTATTTAGAGTAGAGGCAAAACATTTCCTTTTCTTTTTTTTTTTTTTTTTTTTAAGTGTGGGATTTATTCTATACTTGATACAAAAATCTTTCAAAAAATAAAATGAAGATGCAGTGCTTTAACTTCCTGGCAGCACTTAGGTGAGCCTAAATAAAGATGTTGTACTTCAATTCCTGTGATTAGAGATGGATCACTGGCTTTGGAAAACAGTTTGCGTACTGATCATGGGATGCAGATGAGTATCAGCTACAGCGACCCCTACTTTGAATTGTTTTAAAAGTCAGGTTATTAGTCTGTAGTTCAGCGGCGATGTGGAAAAAGGCTACTAAAAATATTCTTAAAACCCTAACTACTGCCATTCTGTTCTGTACTTTTGCTGCCTATTTGATAGGACAGAAGTACTGAAAACATACATATTTCATCTGCATGCAAAGTCTGGTAACGACTTGCCTTAAACATCACTACTAACACAATGGATTAGGCTATTGCACATCGAATGCCTTAAAACAAGGTTTTCTTTTGGGGTATATGCGAAGCTGTAAAAAATGTACAAGAAAAACTGGCAAAAAGCCATTCAAGCTTTTAAGAGTAAATATCCTTCAAAGCAGAGCAAGCTATAAAATGTTTAATGGTTATAAAGTTTAGTCTTCTACAGATAGACAATGTTCCCAGCATTTGAAGGAAAGCAATCTTGGAAAGAATATTGGAAATGTGACTAACTAATTATATCATAAAAAATAAAACCTGGAGGTTCTTTCCACAGCACAAAATATGGTATTATAAGTTATGATGGAAAAATAAAGAGAACAACATGAAAAACTCTTAAATCTTCCTTTTTTCCTTTTTGTCTTTCTTTTCTTGTTAGCAAAATTAAGAGTGTATGCAAAGCCAAATTAAACAAAAAAATATCTCAGAATTATCACAGGTTTCTTTCTCAGTAATGTTTGAAAACAAAACCAAGCACAGCAGATATTATTCCAGTTATTCATCGGCTACAGTACTATGAAATTATACTGGATTTATCAGTTCAGCTATATATCTAAAAACCTTTAACAAAATAAAGAAGCCTCAGAAGGATTCTTTTTCACATGTCAAATTTAATATTCCTGTATTCTCAAATCATGAAAAAATGGGGTGTTGAACAAGACTGTTAAAATATGTCCAGTATAATATTTCGATCACATACTTGCATTCAAAAGATATTTACGAATCACCATATTTTCCTTGCTCCTGTTGCCACTCTGACTTCTGCAATTCTCAAATTAATGTCAGTCCTTTCAGTCAGGCAGCTAGAAATTTGCTCATTACTGGAACAGTAACTCTTTCTTTATATACGTCCTTATAAATCTGGCTAAAGCACATCTGCACCTTTCAAACATATTAACTCTATTTAATTTCAATAATGTGTGTTTCAGCTTCAAATTCTGCCTTTCTTCACTGTACCTATGTTCTACTTTGTCATAGTGCCTAACAATGACCTATCAAATCTTTAGCAGCTTTTAAACAGGATTTCTTTTTAAATGTCACATTTTGCCAGATGGGTTAGTACTGACCAGAGTGAATCATCACCATTTACTCTGATATTCACTGTCATCTGACATTTATTACACTCCCAGAATGCAAATTAAGGTACTCACCAATGGACCCAAAGCACAACCTTTTGCAGTACATGCCTGGACTCTGAAGGAATGCAGACTCCAAGGAGCAAGTCCATAAGCATAACAACTTAGCTGTGATGAATTTTGCATCAGAATGCCATCCATATACAATCCATAGCTAGTAATAATACCTATAAAATAATGTGATAGCAGTCACTCAATATCTAAAGAGCTACAGAGTTTAGAAGAAAAAATACATAAGATTAGTAGTATCAGTATTTCAGTTTACAGTTAAGCCAGTAAGTGTTTAGCAGGACTGTGTATACAACACCTAGAAGAAACATGCTCTCCCATCTTTAACTGTTGAAAACCTTGCAAGTGGATTGCACCTTTTGAAAACAATTTACACTGTTCCAAAAATTACCCATTAACAAAGTTGTTTCTGAATAGTACTTAAGATCATCCTGGAATCAGGAAAACTAAGGCAATTCTATTTCACAGCCTACTCTGCATTTGGCTATCAAAACAAGAACTGGAAAGACACACAAAAACATCTCACATCTTAACAGCTTTAGAATCAGAAGAAAATTAGTGATCTACAATATAATTGAAACTTCGATGGACAACTCAGGCCAGTTCTATAACTACAAAAAATAGGTAACAAATAATCTTGTCACAGAAAACACCTTATTGATACTCATTCTTAATTCTCTTACATTTTCTGCATTTTGCCAGCAAACCAGATACCTCATTAATTTGGGTTGGTTGGGGTTTTTTGGAAAAGTTTTACCCACTGTTCTAAACAAAACCACAAAACAGTATGGACGGCTGTTTCCTTCTCAGTATGCTGTAGAAAAATTCCTGAACTATTCCTGACCTACTCAATTCAAAGAAAGAAAACATATTTGCAAATATGTTTTTATTTGCAAGATTCTTAGACAGAAAAGACAACATTCCTTCTGGTGTAGCTGGCTAAATCTAGCTCAAAAATTGCAGGTGATTGCTTGGGTCATTTATAAGGAAATCTAAATCTCTGTTCTTCCAAAGGTGCATGACAGGATAGCATGAATCCTGTACAGACTTACACATAAACAATGTTTTGAATTTAATCATCTAAAGGCTGAATTTTACAGATTTGCTTAGACTGTGGAAGTTGATCTTGCACAGGAATCCTTTTTCTCAGGACTGTTCCTCCACCTTTCTCACTTCTGAATATTCTCCTTTTTTGAAAGCTATTTAAGTGTGAAATCTTAAGACCAATAAATGCAAAGCTATTGGATTCATTAAAAGTGAGTTCAGTTCAGAGGATGCCTTCTAATCTTTCCGTTATAAACAACATATTTGTATTGTAAAAATACAGTTCAGTTCATCCTTTCTTCCCTTAAAACTGAATTGCTTGAAAGTACATTGAGGAAGATTTTGTTTGAAATTGAGAAAAGTTTTTCCCCTCTGCTGAATGGAGAAATGCTTCGTAAATAAATGTGTATACACAACTGTTTCAGCTGAGCTTTGAAGAGTTATACTTCAAAAGATTTATATGCTAAAGCAATGCAGAGCTGAGTATGGTGAAGAGATTCACAGACTCCTTGATTCTTTTCTCTTCCAGAAAAGTGAGAGGCTAAACTCAAGTCAGACAGCAGTGACGTGTGTGCCGGAGGAAGTCCTGGTAAATCTCACACTATCAATCCTACCACGTTTGACAGGCTTCCTAAAGCAAAAATCACTTGGGGTTCCATGTCTAGTTGCTTGTAAAGCAAGGGCATTAATGGTTGATATTTGCCCTACATTAAATAAACAAATTATATATGTATATTAAAAAATATTATCTCAGAAAAAGTGAATGCTGGCATTAAGGATGTGTTTTACAGGGAAAAAAGACAAGACTCAAATACTTAAAGTACCTATACCAGTAGCACTAACCCTTTACAGTAATTGACAAATCATTATTAATTCCTTTGATATTTATGGTAACAGCATGAATCATAATGAGATCTTTGATACTAACGTGGGTGTCTCACGTACCTCTATGGGATCTGCACTGTAACTCAGTATTAATTGACTACACTGTTATTTTAAAGTGTTCCTAAAACCACAGCACTATGCAGCATCTACACTATGCTTGTGGTCAATGCTGTGAGCTTTTCTTAGTCCTCCCAGTACTGTCAGAGAACAATAATCTCTAATAAGCTGTTCCATTTTTACTTATGCCTTATATGACTCCTATGGAGAAAATTACAGAACAAAAGGAAAGAAAAAGGTACATTTCAGAACAAAAGGGCTAGTGTCTGACTTTGATATGTAAAGTATTTTTTATAAATTAGGCAATAATTCTTTTAGCCAGGGATAAATAACTTAGTCTCTCTATTTCACCAGTATATGTTTCCAAAGCACACAGAGAAGTTCAAGTTGGACCAAAGTTTACGTACTTCTGAAGACATGCTAGATATTCCTGAAGTTTACCATCCACGAAATATTGAAGAGTATAGCACTTTTTTGTGATTTACAAAGCTTCATGAGTGACACTCTGCATCTTTTCATGGTGACCATTTCTTCATGATTAGTAAGTCTAGGTAGCCAGAGCAAATCTTGTTTTCATTGAAAACAAAAATCTCTATTGACTATAGTACAATTACATTTCACTTTTGAAAAGAAATCCAACAACGTAAATGAAGTTTAAACAGAAGTTGCCTTTTCCTTCCTCCTCTCCCCTCCCTGGGTAAGGCCATATGATCTGTCAATGATATTCCAGACATTAAAGATGAAAAGAGGTTTTGAATCTAAAATGCTACAAGCACTTTACTTTTAAGGTACAATCTAGAGGTCAAATCTTAAGCAAACATACTTTTACCTACATCAGTTTCACTGACTACAAACAGAAGTCGCCTCTCACAAGCACAAGGATTTGCAGGAACAAGTACTGGATTAGTTCACTGAATAATTCTATAAATCAGTTTTTCCTATACCTAATATTTCCCATACAGATTCCATATAGCCTGGGAAGATACAGTCCCTTTCAAGACTTCATTTTATCTATTACCTGTATACAAGAAAAGTGAAGTTTCTGAAAAGTGACCATCTAAGGAAAATTTTCAGTGGTGAAAAAAGATAAAATCACTTTTTTTATATGAACTGATTTTAAAAGTGCCAGACCTCAAGCTATATGGCAAGACTGTAATGGATATGTTCTGAAGAATACACGATACTTTACTGAGGCCACTAGAACAGTGAAGGCTCAAAACAGAATATCTGATGCCACATGTCATTTCACAAGCCTCTCCATATCTTGCCTTCAGCTAAATGGTCAATATGGCTTGTATTACACTACCTGCTTATGTGACATGTATGTGATAGAAATAGAGCAGGGTTCTGCTCTAAAGTGGCATACCTCTGGGCCACATCCCATCAACCTTGTTATTGTTGGTTTGAAAATAAGACAAAATAAAATGTGCATATTATAAATATATGCAGTATACCATCTTCCAAATGTCTCTTTGGGTTTTGTTGTTTTTTGGGGTTTTTGTTGGGTTTTTTTTTGGGGGGGGTGTTGTTATTTTTTTGGGGTTTTTTGGTTGGTTTTTTTACATCTGCTACATAAAGGACATTTCTGAAGCAACTTTCAATAAAGAATTAGGTCTATCATTTCCCATTTTCTATGAAAGGATTTTTTTTCACAAAATAACATAAAACAGCCTTAAATTCAACCAAAACTAGGGCCCAGAAATTCAATATCTATGTTTGGATAACATTAGCCTTTGACTTCTAGATGGTCCCTTTTCTCAAACATTGACTTCCCCCATTGAGCCATCCTTATGAAGAAGCCAAGTAACCTTTAATCCTATTTGCCACCTTTGGCCTCGAGGATAGCATATTAATCCCCCTTCACTTTCTCTGTTTAGTAGCAAGCAGCTGGACACCATATATATCAAGAGACGATAGCACAGTCTGTGCTGTCCAACCCCCCAGTCAGCCTACACACCCATTCAACATCAGCAACAGCTAACAAGCTTCCCCAGCCCATGGAAATAAACAGTAACTTCTGTCATATAGTATCAGAAGAAAGAAGGAAGGAGAGAGAGGAATGGCCCCAGAGATCTACCAAGGGGGTGATGATGTATGATATGCAAATCCTGGCAATTCTGAGGTTTCCATCTGAAAAAAGCCAAGTTCAGTAATTTCAAAAAGCACTAGTTGCACCTGGGATACTGAAACTCACCAAGTTTCAACCAATTAAGTCAGAAATGGGAAACAGTTTCTACCTTTTTGAAAAAAAAAAAAAAAAAAAAGAGCTATATTACTACATTAGAACTTCTATCTGACTATTAGAATACATCAGTAAAATGCTGAAGTAAGAAAATTTAAAAAGAAAGTTCCTTCTTCCTGTTGTTTATCATATTTCAGTCTTCTCAACTATGATATTTTTCAGCCTCCTATACAATCTTACAATACTGACACAGAGAGCGATTATAAATGACATGGCCACTAGGCAGCCCAAAAGATATGCTGAGAATGAACAAAAAAATCACTGAACAATGCAAGCTTTCCTGATTAAGCAGTTGCTCAGTGAAAAGTTTTAGAGCCTTTTTAAAAATATATTTTTATGAAATAAGGAAAGGAATGGAAATGGGAAATTGGAAAGAAAGAAATAGGAGAATGGGAAAATGTGCCATTCAGTTACATGATCTTTTTGAAACTCCCCCAAAAATGGGGGAAAGAAAGAAGAAAAATGAGAGAAAATTTGCATATCCCTTCTCGACCATTGTGCAAGTATGAGCATGCTATGGTAAAAAAACAAAGTCCCCACGCCCCTAATGCCCTTCTGGCTGCCAAGCACTCATGTGGTAGCAACTTCTTCACTCAACCACTCAGCAAGAGCACACAGGTGAAAACCAGCAGCCTTTCCCTGCAAGGCAGGGCAGCAGCAGCTGACTTTGCTGAATCCCTTCCATCAGTTCTGATCGTAAGGAAAACCCTCTACGAGCAACATGCATGGCATCCACATATTACCAAAAAATAACAGTAACAAGGAAAAATACTCTATTGGCTTCAAATGGTAAGAAGATGTGAAAATACCAAAGAACATTTTTAAAGTGGAGAAATACACACAGGAGGTCTACACAGGTTGTATACAGGATTGCAGAGGAGTAGGCTATATGGCAAATTGGGTAATTAAATGCATCGTTCAAAACCCCAATGCAGAGATGAACAGTGTTGTCATCAAGGCTGTTGAAACTTTCAGTTTCTATGGATGAAGCGCAAGGGACAGAATATAATTTCCTTAATAAAGTTTTCCTGATTTTTATCACATCTGTTGTTCATCCAGTTCAGACTCAAAGCTTTCCTAACAAGCTATATATTGTACTTCATACAAGCGTAGAATCATTTAGGCTGGAAAAGACCTTTAAGATTGTTGAGTTCAGTTATTAACCTAGTGCTGCCAAGTCCACCACTAAACCATGTCTCTAAGTGCCACATCTACACATCTTTTAAATACCTCCAGGGGTGAGGACTCTACCACTTCCCTGGGCAGCCTCGTCCAATGCTCGACCACCCTTTTGGTGAAAAAATGTTTCCTAATATCCAATCTAAACTTCCCCTGGAGCAACTTGAGGCCGTTTCCTCTTGTCCTATTGCTTGTCCCTTGGGAGAAGAGACCCATCTCCCTACAACCTCCTTTCAGATAGTTGTAGAGAGTGATAAGGTCTCTCCCAAGCCTCCTTTTCTCCAGGCTAAACAACCCCAGTTCCCTCAGCTGCTCCCCATAAGACTTGCTCCCTAGAGCCTTCACCAGCTTTGCTGTCCTTCTTTGTACACACTCCAGCACTTCAATGCCCTTGCAGTGAGGGGTCCAAAACTGAACCCAGCGTTTGAGGTGCGACCTCACCAGTGCCGAGTACAGGGGGGTGATCACTGCCCTGGTCCTGCTGGACACAGTATTTCTGATACAAGCCAGGATGCTGTTGGCCTTCTTGGCCACCTGGGCACACAGCTGGCTCGTGTTTAGCCGGCTGTTGACCAACACCCCCAGGTCCTTTTCCCCTGGGCAGCTTTCCAGCCACTCTTCCTTAAGTCTGAAACACCACCCTCATTTGTTTCCTAACAAGCTATTTATTAAATTTAAAAGGAGAGCCAAGCTCTACATAGTAAATTCTTTATTAACAAGATACAGCATGCAAATTTAGTCATGTATTCCCAACTTCTAGTTGTTTTAAAAGAAGCTTGTGAAAATTTATTTATCAAACTATAGGTCTTTATCCTATGCCGTGGATATGTGTACATAAACATATATATTTATTTGAATAGTTAAACCACGCTCTAAACTATTTGGATTTTTTTCCCACAATGCAAGGATAACAGAATCAGATCCTGACATGAACTATTACATGTAAAAAATGCCCATCCCACTGAAAATTATTCAGACTTTATCCACTAAGCTACACACATGGCCTTCCAGCCTTCCTTCCCCCCTTTTCCCTCCTTCCCCCTCCCCTTTTTCCTTCCTTCTTGCCTTCCTCTAAGCTTTTGCCACATATGCTGATGGGATTTTAGAAACAGGGTTAGAATGTTTCTAAGGGGCTAGGAGGCAGTCTTCCAATATGACTCCCACATAAAGAACCATTATTAAATAAATTCTTTAACAGCAGATGACATACTCTTACTCCTTTCTTAAATTGATGTAAGACTTTATAGAATATTACATATATATATAACTTCACAATCAGCAGTTTTTGCGGAATCATTGAAAGCACCTTGTAATAAAGTTGTACAGGTAGGATGTGCTCTACCACAAGTGAAAGCAGGGAAAAACTTGCAGGGGAAAAAGTAAATTCATGTGAAACCACTGTGAAAAATAATTTATATATATCAATATGATAAGCTAATGAAGAAAACAATTTCTGTTGCTTTAAATTCAGCAATTTCTGCATAGCGTCCTCTGCTGTGATTTAAACTGTTACGTGCATGATAACAAAATCAAGGTGAATTCCGAGGTCATATGATACTATGCAATACCATTAGAAATGTAAAATATGTCCAAAAGTTTTACAGGTAGGTATTTCACAATGGAAAATATTTCTAAACAAAAGAAAGTTTATTATTTAACTTCCACAGCCATGGAAATGTGCACCTTCAGGACAACTACGTAGAACACAAATCTAATGATTATTACATAGCAATTAAATAAAAGAAATTAATGTTTAATTGGAGGGTGAAATGAACACCCTAGACTGAAACTCTCCAAGAATGCCTATTCCTCAGCTCAGTTGTCCTGGAAAACATTAAACAATGAGATGCAGTACACAAGAACTATCAAAAGGGAGCACTTTTGAGCCACTGAAACTGTACAATAGGCTGAAACCCACAATCTCCTAGTGCAGACAATGATACTATCTCAGGTATTTTATGTGCTAAAATGATCATTAAAAATTAAGCACCACATATAAGCTGCCATTTAGAATATTAATTTACCTTTACTAATCATCTTTTTAACTTGAGGCTAAAAGAGTTCACTTACCATTCGGATACTCAGGCTTAGTCCATGAGATGTTAAAGGAGTCGGATGAATATGACTGGGCTTTTGGAGCAGGAACACCTTCTGGTGTACTCTCATCTGTTACAGCTCTGCTAGCTTCGCTTACTGAACATCCACCTCCAGTGCAAGCCTTAAAATATGAATCAAAACAAATAAACATATTTCAATCTAATACCGATAATTTCAGCCATGATTTTTTGTAAAGTTTTATAATTTTTACATATCTAAACTTAGTAAATTATGCTTTTCATGGAAGATACTTTTTCTTAGCATAGATTTATTTCTTTTCTTAAATAACAAGATGTGCTACTCATGGTATTTAGCTTTCAGGTATAATCTAGCTAAAACATTGTACTACTGTTGGATGTGCAGCATTTTTCATTTGACTGTGAGTCATAAGCACGATTAGATTTCCACTGCTTTTGCAGCTGCAGCTAAAGAAAATGACAGTACTACATATATTGTTTACAGTGCAAAACTCTTCTGGAATTGACTGAAAAGCTCTTACAAGTTCCAGACATAGAATATACTGACAAACCTGCAACACACTTAAAAAGTTATCTTGATGAATAATCATTGAGAAAAAAACAGCCATTCAGACAGTCCTGCACTTCATGACAGCACAGAAGCGTGGTGTGCAGATGCAATTAAAAAAGTGAAAACCCACTCTATTATAAATCAATATGTAACAGTTATTACATGTTTATGGATAACATTCAAATAATTTGTATTTCAGTTGCTAGAAAAGAAAAGATTGATTACAGGATTTTTATATTTTGCTTGATTATGAAACAATACAATGTGTTACAAAATTTGCATATTGCCCCATATAACTGGCTATTAAAGTTTTACATGCACAAATATAAGACTATGTAGCTATGGTCCTTAAGTGTACACATTTTCCAATTACTTGCACTAAGATCAGTAAGAGACAGGCGTTCTTACAGAAGTTAAAAAAATATATTTATACAGGAATACATCAACTCTGTACTGGATTTAAAGATTTTTGGTTTAGTTTATTGTTTATTTTTAATTTTACTGTTAAGCAATAAATCAAAAGCTGAATTCAGCAAAGATTCAGATTCAGACATACTCTTAATTAAAACTTATGGGATCACCTGTGTTTTTAAGAGTAACCCATGTGCTGAAGTGGACAAGTAGCCTGCTCTGGATCATCAGCACACAAAGGAAAAATAACCTTGCTGTCCAATTCTTCAGGAATAAAATGTTTCTTTCAATATAGTATATTTTATCTGAAAGGATTAACTTCAATTTCCCATTTCCCAGTGTGTTTCAAATCAGGGAGCAGTCAACATATTTCCTACCCTGCTCCAAAAGTCTATACTAGCCCCATGGGTAAAAATAAGAACTGTTTGTAAATGAGAGGCTATTTTATACACCAAGATTGTTTTGATTTCACTGGAAATTGCACTTCCAACACAACTACAGAATGACTCCCTGTGTTCAGTCTGGGCTATCAAATAAAGATAAAAGAATCCAGCCTCAGTTTTGGGAACACGTGAAAATGGCATTTACTTTAAACATGATAGCATTTAGGAAAAAAAAAAAAATCAGCTTAGAAGGATGCTCAAACAACTGTTAGCATTTTGATAAGGAAGAGATTTAAGAACATCATCCTTCCAGCAAAGGCAGGCTATTCTTCAAATGATTTCACATCTACTGGCTTCATAAAGAAGCCAAAAAGAACAGCTCTGTAAGGCCTCTTCACTGTACATTCCTTTCTGCCTCGCTGAACAAATACCACACCAAGCCTTCCTCAGTGGAGGGCTTTTTCACTCAAGGGGCTCGGTAACTCAAGGTAAGGGCTTTCCCATTCATTTATTCCTTGAATTTCGTGAAGTTTAATTTTTGTATCTCTGAATCTTGGTGGGGTATAAATTTTCTGACTCTTCTAATGAAAATTAGTGAAAGAAAGCTCATCTGTATTTTAAATAGTGGGATTTTAGATCAGTATATCCAAATGGACTGGGCATCTCTGGGACTCTGGCAATAACATCCAGTGATGCTCAAAGCTATGAAATCCTACACCTCAATTGAGCCCCATTGTGCTATTCCGAACATCACCAAGAAACACATTTGAGGCAAAATTTGAAAAAATACCAAAGCATGTAGACAGCCAAGGGACAGATACAAACCATGTAAGACCACACAGTGATTTTCCAGCTATCACCTAAGCTAGCGTACCCACACAACACAGCCTTCAGGAGATACTTGTTTAACAGGTAAATCACAAAAGCAGTCAAGTCATATAAAGGGATGTGCCATCCCAGCTACTAAATGCAGCCTTTCAGCTTTTCATTCGCTTTCAGATTGGTGTGGCTCACACCCAGCCAGCTTCGAGCATGAACAGAGCAAAAGCAAGTTCCTTTGCACTAATCCACAGAGACATGATCTTAGAACTCGCCAGCTGACTTTTGGAAAGATACATTAGATTTGCTTTTAAAAGCTGTTGCTCTCATTTATGAATGCAATTGCTACATACTAAAGGCAGTAATCAATTGTGAAAATTGGTAACAGCATGCAAGGACAAACATTTTTTTAATTTTATTTAATGTGCTTATATTAACGTGTCACACAAAAGTTAAAGCCAGCAGCCTGCGAGGTGCTGCAAATTCCGATGTGGATCCTGATTCCTGTGATCAAAGCTGCTACTTTTGTTAACTCAACTTATTTCCCACGTAAACCAAAACTAGTTTTTGCATGGATACAAACCAAAATTATTATTACTTGTGAAACAAGGAAAAGAAAAAGGTTCTAGCTGATAGAAATACTTCTTTTTAACAAAAAAAAAAAAAAGGAAACATTTAGTTAAGTTTATACTGTTGAAGATATTCTATTGCTGCTTTTACTTGAAAAGTTTTACCAAATTTCAGATCAAATTATATATTAAACACTAAATATTAACATTTCTTTCCAGGTATATATGTGCTTGATTTGGGGGGTGTGTGTGTGGTGTGGTTGGTTTGTTTTGGGGTGGGGGGTGTGTTTGCTGTTGTTATTTTGTCTTCCTTTCATCAAGTATAACATTAGGCTATATTTAAGCTTCATAACTTGAAAATCTCTAACATTACATTCTTCTCAAACTAGTCTGACAAGTTTTAAATACAATGGTCCAAATGATTTAAGAAACCTATCACACCTGAAAGATACTGGGCATTTCATGCCCTTTTAGACTTGCAAATTTCAAAGCTGCAAGGACATTTAGATCTTCTAACCTGTCTATCACAGACCATTGCATCTTATCCAGGTAAATCTGGTTATCTTCATCAGCAGAAGAAATTATCTTTTCTTACTTTCTAGTTACCACTGATGCAATATAAATATTAAATAAACAAAACTCAAAAGAAATGAGAATTTCTACATTAATTTAGGAATACTAAAAATGTATTCAGTAACTTCTAGAAAAGGTGTACACTTTGATGAAGTAAAAACAAAGTCCACACAACACTTGCTTATTTTAACATATCCCAAAGCAAAGCCACCAAAAGAAGCAGTCCCAGATTCTAGCTGTTAATTCTCCCCTGATCGTCTCTCCTTGTTCCCCCGTGTACAGGAGTTGGGCAGGAGCAGAGAAGAGCTTTGGCAGAGTGGAGGACAGCACAAATTTGTTTGATTGCCCTGCTTGCTTATAAAGGCATATAACATGCTTGTTGAAGTACTGCCTTAGTTTCGGACATGGCGCTATTTTGTATGCTATACAATTTACTATGCTGAAATATCTAGGCACAAATGAATTAATTTCAACATGAATCTAAGCTTTAATTAGACTGAATATCCTTGTTTTTTCAAGTTCAAGTCAGATCCTTGTCATGACCTGAAGGTAGTTTATTTTCTGTGGTATAATATTTAGAACATTCAAGAGCATGTTAAGAAAAAATGAATGCATACCCAGTCTACATAAATGTAAATTTATTCATAATCAAGAGCAGAATATTTTTCTATGGCATTTATCAAAGCAAATATCCTTATATAGGTATTGTTATAAAATGAAGTGTGCTTAAAACAAGGGACAATCCCATGCTTTCATGCACATATTTTCAGGTTTGTTAGTGAGCTGAAGCTGTTCTATTTCATCACAAAATAAAACCAATGATAAAGAAATGCAATGAAAACAGCAAGGTTTTTAAAAGTATTTTGAATAAACAGACTGCTACTTTACACTGAACTCTTTCCCTCCCTGCCATTTCCTTCTACATACAGACTTTACGAAGAAAGAACAAATCATCTTGGTACAAAATACGAAAGGCTAACATTTTCAAATACATTCACTGTTTTCTTGTTAGTTGGGGGCAGGAAATATTTTTAAAGTCTTTCTTATATTTCTGGTCAATTTTCTATCAGTTATCATCCAACTTCTCCTTGAAGAAAATCTGTGCTTAAATTACATACATTTTTTGAGGGCCTGTTTTGAAACAAAACACATACTGCTGTTCAGGAAGGCTCATCCACTTTCAGAAAGAACAGGTTCAAGTGGATACATGAACGATTAAGTATTTAAGATGTTAACAAAAACAGAATATTTTTCACCATTTTACACCTCTACTACACATCTTTACAACTTACAGCTAGTTTTATGAGGTATTCAGTACCAGGGAAAAGCTGCTGAATAGTAAAATCCAGAAAAAGTTCTGTGTTGTTATAGATTACGTTCCACTTTGTAAAATTCTGCTCATTGTTGGCAATATAAATTATATAGCGATCTAGGATTCCATTTACTTCTACAGGTTCTTTCCATCTGTAAATAAGAGCAAAATATGATTAAGACCAGCAAAGAGTCAGACCATACTGAAAAATGTAAGGCTTTGTTTAGGGAACTTTGTGGGGTTTATTTTGAGAATTTGAAAACATACTTATGTAACCATGAAAACAAATCTAAGGATACCTCTAATGCAGTATTTGTACTCAATAGATAAAAGATTAGAGCAGCACACAAAGCAGGGGCTACAAAATGGGCATATCACCAGAACATTCCCTGCACTGAAGTTTGCAGAGGCTATGCCCATATGTAGGTTATACTGATTGCGTAAAGACAAAATGGAAATTAAGTTGGCAAGTGATAATCAGAAGGTTCACAGAACCACTAAACTAATCACTTCTATGCATTTAATCATAATAAATTTAATTTTATGTCACAAACCCTTCTCCTGATTGAACTCACTGGAATTCTTGAATAAACCAATGCACTATTGTGTTGTCAGGAAAGAAGAAATCCTTACTTACTGTACATATATTGTTCTAGAATCCAAAACCGTCAGGACCGGGGCATCTACGTGAGATGGTGGCAGCTGTGCTGTAAACAAGGTGACCTGGGAACTGTTTGTACAGCCAGCAAGCGTGCATGCAGTGAGCAGAAACTGGTGTGGCGTAAAAACTGCTAAATCTAGGGCAAAAAAGGAATACGAATTTACTTTGTATATTCATTTTACCTTGTTTTTCTGTAACTTCCAGAGGGTAGTGAATTCAGAAAATCAAAAGGAAGAGGGACCTGTATCTCTTTAATGTTTCAGCCTTGTCCCAGAGGAGTGAATAGGTACTGTTTTTTTAATAACTGCAGATTTTGACTACTAATAGGTGTAGATGTACTTTGGTTGAGATGACCGCATTATATAGTACAGTTACACTAGAACATACACTACCAAAACAAAAATGTTAGCCTTTTAGGTGCTACATACTACATCAATTTTCTACAGCAGTAAATGAACAACTTTAAGATGATTAAATCAAATCAAATTAATTGAAAAACAAGTACAGGTTCATTAACACAGCCAGTTTGTTGGTTTTGGTGTTGCGGGTTTTTTTTAAAATGTGCTGTATGATACATGAATGTCAAGCATCAATACATACAATGACTCACTCCATGCAGACTTCACTATAAGCACGAACACAAAGGAAACTCATTGTTGCCACCACTAATAATGGTCTGTTCTCTCTTTGCCTGTTTCTCTTCAGCTGCATGAATACCAAACATTTGTAAAATACATTTCTATAAAGAAAACCTGTCTAATGCTATAACAAAATGACTGTTAAAAAGGTCTTTTTACGATGAAGCTATCTTGAGTTTCAATTACCACAAAAAAAGGGGAATAAAATGTAGCAACTTTGCTGAATAAGTACTCTAAAAGATCTTTAGCATCATATATTCTTCCCTATACTAATAAAGGAATGTTTATCAGAAACATTACAGGAGAGTAATGCAGATATAATTTTCTAATCTTTTCCATTTTTTTATTAAAATACAAATCACAGATTTTAATGAGCAAATCCTTTAAGAAGGAATTTACAATTGAGGTTTTGGCAACAATATAAGGTATACAAGTAAAATGCATATGTTATAGATACACATTTTTAGTATGCCAGAAAAGTTCTGCGTTTTTGCAAGAGGTAACAAATACTAGTGTTTTCAGAGCCAAATAGTATCAAACTATCATTTTGTACAAATCCATATGTAAGCACCAATTCAAAATTGCAACTGACAAAGGCATCATTAAAGCAGAAATGTTGTAGACCCAACTTCTTTCTCATTGGTTTTCCCCTCATATAATGCCTCCAGTCCCTGCTGGAAGAGAATTCCTTTTGATTTACTTTACTCTGTATGAGGGGAGAACAATCTCGTGCATTTTTATTGAAAACACACTATCACTCAGTGGTATTGTTCTATGGAGAACACGGCAAACTGTGAGTTAAAAGAAAATGCCATAACCAAAAAAAAAAAAAAAAAAAAAATCAAGTGAATGCCTGTAACACAGTGACATGTTTAATCAACATAATGGGGCTGATTCTACCAGGGTTAAGCAGTGCTTATGTGGGTGAGAGGGGGAACGCACACTCCAGAGCAGGTGCTCAAGCTGGCTCAGCAACCAGAGAAAGTAAACTCCACATACTGCACCAACTGCATTGCTCTCATTAGTGTACACCTTCCTGGATCCCTTGTTCCTTGCAGCTGCCATTAGAGAAGCCACAAAAAGTACAGATGGAGATGGAGGTCTGTGAGACAAGTATCAGATACTCTGTGTTCTGGTGGGCAAACAAGTGACCAGAAGGTTTTTTCTTTTAGCAATCCTAAAATGAACAGATGACAGCAATCCATGGCACCTATTTAATTCATGTCCCTGTAAACAGTGAATACATATTCTTCTAAGTTGAAACCGCATTGTGGCACTTCACTTAGCAGAGTGAATATAACACAAGGGAAGGGAGAAGAAAAAAAGAAAAAGTGAATTTCTCCTTTTCCATTTGTTTAACATGAATCACTGTTTTCCTTGTATACAGATATGGGATCAGGTTGGGGAGGAGTATTTTTCTCTCCTTTAAGGAAATTTCCTCATCAAGGAACTGCTTTTTCTAAAAAGGTAGCTTGTACTGAAACCATGATTTGATGCACACTGTAGCTGTTGAGACTATTTGCATGCATAAGAGTTTCTGGAAATATACAGTTAAATTTGAAGAGGAAGGAACTTTGTCAAGGATTAATAAAAATGAAGGTGGAAAAAATGTTTTATTTCCCTCCCTGAAAAAAAAAAAAAACCCACAAGTGACTGTAAGTTACTATGTGTGCCTGGAATGGAAAAAGCAAAAAAGACAAGACAGGGAGACAAGCAAAGTTTAAAAGAATAGGAATAACAAGGAATAGAAACAGAGAACATACGAACAACAAGATCCTTTAGAATCAACTGATAATCATATTGAGAGGGGAGGGAAGAAGGCAAGAGGTCAAAAAAAGGAGTAGAAAGATAAAATAAAGAAAAAAAGCAATGTGTCACCAGGATCAAAGGAAATCTTATTCCTCCTCTTGATTCAATAATGCCAATGTATTTTGACTAATAAATGCCAAATAGAAAGTTTCTATGGAATTTGAAAGGTTTAGGTGGGATAAAGGCTAAAAAGAAAAATTACGTTAGTGGGAGCAGGAGAAGAAAACTCAGAAATTAGAGACTTAGGAATGGCACTCAATGCATGAGCTTTGCAGTCAATGCAAATCTCTCCATAGATTTCATTAAGGTTTGGATGAGCCCATAAATATAAAGTAGGTAGTATTTCTAAAAGGTTAGAGCCAGAAACTAACAAACAGAACAATAAAAATCCTATTACATCATAATTGATGCAGTTATTTGCCACAATCTGATTTGGCAAATATTTTCCTATTTAAAGTTCAAAGTGTTTCCTAATGGATCAATGGATTCAAGCAACTACAGAGACAAACATGATTCTGAATGAGGAGGGAGGAGGTTCTTAAAACCACAAAGCCACTGTTTGTCAAGGTCCTCTAGCAACAATGCCTTGTTTTCCATTTGCTTGATTGCATGATTTGCATAAGATCAAATGTAGGCAATTGTGGACATGAAAAACAGATCACTCTCAAATACATTAGAAATGGATCCACAAGCATTATCCAGAAATGTGTTACAAGAAAATGCACCCCAGTGCATGGAAAACTCAGTGATTAATGTCAAACAAACTATAATTTACAATACAAGGCATGAATTATATGTTATTTTACAATTGATTTCATGCCGTTGCTGGAAGAATTTCATTGATCTCAATTTACAAAATGAACCCAATAAGCAATTATTTTCTTTTTAACACAGCAAAAACTGAAATATTTTTCTTACACATATACTTGATCAGGTTATACTCCTGTGTGTTCCACAATTCCAATCACATGCATTACTTTAAAATAGTAAACAATGCTTGTTATTACAATTTTCCAGTAACTACTCCCTTAAATCACTTCTTACCAAAACAAAGCTAAACTTAAAAATTATAGAGGTTTACTGAGTAAAACCTAAATTCAGGATTTGGCCTTGTACTCATTTCTGGACTCAGAAGGGCAAAAAGCACCAAAAGGCAAAGAAAAAAGATATTATCTTGGGGGTACAGGATTCCCTTAAATCATCCTATTAAGGTAGCAAATAGCCAGGAAAAATAATTATGCATTTTTCGCATAAAAAAAAAGAAAAAGAAGAAGAAAACTAAAATAAACCCCCACATATCTTTTTTAAAGTCATTACTTGCCCCCCCCCCCCCCCAAAAAAAAAGGGGGGGAGGGGGAGGGCCAGGAGTGAAGGGATGAATCTGCCTTTTCATCTCTTTGATCTCAGAGGCAATACAAACAAACTAAATTCTTTTTAAACTCATATGTCTGCAAGAGAATTGCTAACAATAGTGACTATTATTAAAATCGACATTTGCATACCAATATGTTTATTATAAATGTGGTATATGTGAAACTTCCCACACTAACCAAGGCAACTATCTTAAATATCATGGTAAATCTAACTACAGTGGTTGGTATATATCCAGTTTCTAATAACCACGAGCATAAGTCCTGATAGCACAATCAATGCATGAGACAGAAAGAATAAAGAATGACCCTGTTTGCATGGTCAATAAGAACATTCACTTTGCTTTGATCAAATTTAATGGGTAGTCATTGAAAGATAATATGCAACACTACAGTGCTACTTTTAGCATGGAATTTGAGAGATGTTACCAAGCTAGAAAGAAAAACATAGTTAGTAGAGTTAAAAAAACAAACAAACAAAAAAACCCCCACCAACAACGCTGAAATTAGAGATTTAAGAACTTGACTCAAAACACGAGTTTTACTATCAAGATGTCAGAGTACGTCACAGTTCAAAAATAACATGGTAGTAATGTCTACAATGTTTAAACTTTTCTGTAACATGCAGCATTCTATATTCAGGTTTCCAGCAGGAGAGTCACATACCCTCCTTCCCTCCGCTCTTCCACCCTATTTCCACTCTCCCTGGTTTCAGGCAGCTATTGCAAGGGACAGAAATGGCAAAGTCCTGTCTTAGTGAGCACTCAGTTGAAGCGTGACTTGCGTAAGGAGCCCCACGTAGTCTCTCTCAAGAAAATAATTGAGACGATAGCTATGCTATTGCTATAGTCAAAGGAAAATAATACAGCAGCACTGTAGCAAGGGATTGTTAGCAGCACAACAAAGAAAACCTGCTGAGAGAGTATGAAGATGAAAAACTTCCAAAGAATTCCAATCACCAGTTTGTTTAGTTTGTTTACGTAGGTAGACTGTATGACTGCTTCAGCTCATTACTCACATCCTTATTCTGTTCTCTCATCTTCTTTCTCATAGTTTGTTAAATAAACTCACAGTAATTTAATATTTAATTAGAAGGTAAACTCTTTGGGACCATAAATCTGCATCACTAAATACAAAAATATCTGCATCTGATCTTTATGCACTATCCCCCCCCCCAAAAAAAAAAAACCATAAAGTGCCAAGATTGTATTATCAAGCTTGCTCCATCAGACTTCATTAGCAGTTCTATCCCTTCCACCATTTTCTGAAAGCAAGCAACAACTCATACATAACTTTTAGAACAGTATATCCCGCTTTCTGTATTTATAAAGCACCAGTCACTTAATTATATTGACTCTCAAAGAACCATCACTAACATACAACCTTCCTCCTGGGAAGGTATAATACTAATGCTGCATCTTTTTCACAGATCTGTGAACCCCATGCCATACTCATCACTACTTTGAAAATCTTTCAGAAAAAACAGGGTGTCACAAATGACACCACTTGCCTGCTTCAGGCAACTTGGTCAGGTCCAAGAAAACAGCATGCTCACACAATAGCTAACTGTATAGACTAGCAATGAATGGCCTTTCACATGTGGCACTGGCCCATTAATTGAAAAAAAACCAACAGCTGTCTTCGAAGTTAACATCAAATTCTGCTGGATATTAATTAAGAATGTTCCAGAGTGAGAATTGAAAGAATTTTTTGAAGCCACTAAAAACAAGGGCAAGAAATAAAGAGACATAAATAAACTCATGGTCACAAATAATTATTTTCAGGAAGCACCGTAAGCTGCTGTTCTGCTTTCTAGCCAGCAAAGACTGACGCAATGGCATGTGGACAAACCAACTTTGCTTCTAGCTGGCCAACAAATGCTGATGTGTTTTAGAGGCTATTTGCTCAGCAGTAAATATCCCTTGTTTTCCAAATTACTCATAAAAGAGTAAATCCGCATTTCCATTTAAGATTTATACACTTCAGAAGAGTTCAGAAAAGTATATACAATTTCCAGGCCCCATCTGAGGAATTCAAGAGCATTGCACAAAACCATGTATCATATGGGAACAACGAAACCATGAGAGTCATGGGTTAGACTCTGTGTAAAAGTTCTATTCTAGAAGAAATACTCTTCAGCGCAAATGTGAAACCAAAGGATCTTTAATCATTTCAGCTTGCAATTGTTTCAAACACCTAATAAAGATATTACATGAATATACTTCATATATATAGAATATTAATATAGAACTACAGTTCCACTTCTGGAAAAGTGGTAGCTCTAAAGTACTTTAGTGCTTTTAAATATATTTGTGTTTTAATAGCAGAGATTGTAAGGTCTATTTGTTTTCACATTTAGTAACAGTGCTCTTCAGTAACAGTTATGCTCTTACAATCTTTAACTGTTGCCCAGAAAACCTTTCTGCTATTAATCAGCCCAAACTCTTGTACTTATCTGAGCACAAATTCATCCCTCAAATGTTTCATCCTGATCATTTCACAAGCCCACATTAGCATCCATTCCTGATTATTGTTTCCTTTTTCCTTTTTTTTTTTTTAATTTCCCTAGAGCAAAGTACACATCTTTTTAATTAAACTTGCATATTATTCCTTTCCCATGGCAAAAGTTGGAATACAACGATTCCAGTCTTTTATTTTAAAGCCATGTCCCTGGTTTTTTGAAAGGCTTCTCTTGCTGTCAAAACAACACATAACCAGCCAGTGCAAACACTGAGCATCAAATGAACCTAATGAGCTTCCAAGTTACATCTTTGTTTAGTAGAATTAAAACCATGCATTGTCTTCCTAGTTTACCTCGTTACAACAGCTGGACAAATAAGGTGAGTTTGAAAGCCGGAGGGGGAGAAAGCAGAAAGGGGACAGAGCATGTTAATTTTTACCAGACGAAGAGAATTATGGTCATACCAATATCACTATCATAGTTTTATTTCTCTCTTTGTAATTTCTTTGCACATCATGTGGCATAATGTAGCCCCATTTTAAGATTTAAATGAAAATTTCCATTCATGAATGCTTCCAATCCAGTCACTGTATTGCTATCAGCTTAAATAGAGGGGATTTGTTAGTATACATCAATAAGAACCATGATCTCTCAATCAACTTCACGTCCAAAAGAGTGAAAAAGGAAAAAAAATGTTTTGAACATTTTTCTTGTGTATTACTTCAGCTTTATGTTCACAACTGGGAAATATATTTGTGCTAGGCATCTTTGTTGTGAATTTGAATCTCACATACCTGCTGCTACAAAACTGGAACTACTCTGGATTGACATTCGTGTGACCAAGAATCCCTCGGCTCACTAACAGAAGTACATCCGGCATTCCCAAGTAATTCTGATTTTACTGCAGTGGAAGAAACAGAATTCAGAACCACCTTACATTTGGTGCTGAGTTAATTGTATCAGGTCAAGAGAAGTGCCTGACTGTCACTTTTACAACCTACTGAAGAGCACATATGAATGTGCCACTGTGGTAAGAGAAGCCAGTAAGATATTAAGTTATACAAGAACACGTGGTAAGTAATACAGCAACTATTACTATCCATTTTAAATAAATCAATAGTGCAGTCTCAACTGGAATAGCATATATTACAGAGTGCAGAAATAGTGTCTGTCTGGAAAATGGCAGTGAGAAAGCACAGGCTTATGTACACTCTCTTAGGAAGAGAGGCTGAAAAAACAACCTGAGAAAAGGAAACAAAGATGACACATCATACATGTATATAAGATATTAAGTGCTACACAGAAAAGCAATTAGGACCCTGTGTTTCCATGAAGTCCCTTTCAATAATACAGGGGGGAAAAGGACATCCAAAAAAGTTGAATTTTCAGAGAAACTCATCCCACCCAAAATCATGGAACATCTACCACTAACAAGAAGATTCAAGTTTATATTTATAAATCAGATTTTGGGGGACAGATATTAAATACCAACATCATGTTTTTCAAATTATTTTTATAAGCATCACTGCAATTTGCAAATCTGTAAGACTCCTGCAAGATTTCTATATCTGAGACTACTTAGAACTCTTCAGCACTGTATCTTATTCTATTTGTCAAGCTTTCCTTCCTAAGCAAAGAAAAAGAGGGATGAGAGGAAAGAAATTAATTTCCAAAGGAAATATTTTCTTTGTCAAAAAGTAAACAATTTTACTAGAATATCTTTACTTCTTAAAATTGATTATGCATACTAAATTGCAAAATACCATTCTAACCCCAAAACAATTGTTTTAATCAACAAAATAGTCAACAAAAATTCATCACGCAAGCAAAAACTTGAGACAGCACGCTCAGACCAGAAATTGGAATCTAAGCAAGAAAATTTTGACACTGGCTGTTTCAACTGCTATAAAATAGAGGTTACAGATTAGTGATTTATAGGTTATGAGCTATATTTAGTAATATATACATTTTACATCCATTATGGGTAACTCGTTCCACCGTTTTGTATAGTACCAGGCATGCAAGATGATTAGAGAACAGCTCTCACTATTCAGGCAAGGCATCATGTGATTTAAGAGTTTCTGTAGAAGAGATACTATCACCTTCTCAGAACTGGAACAGCTCTGTGTATCTGAATTATAGTCAGAGAATAAAGGGGTTTGCTAAAACATTACTGTAGTGCTGGAACAAGGATAGTGGGAGGACTCAGCTTCTGAGCATTGTTCCTAAACAGGACAATTTACAGCAAGTTAAATCTGTTGCAAGACTACAAAAGCTGAGCTAGTTTTCAGCTAGCCATGGAATTAGCAGCATAGTAAAATACGCTGTACTTCTACCTCTTCTCCTCTGCCCTTACTGGAACAATCAGCCCCAGCTGTTGGGTCATTAATACAGTCAACATGTGGTTAAGGAAAATTATTTTTATTTCTTTTTCCCCTTTTTCCAAAGAAAAGTTTACTTGCTTTACATTTATTTTCAAAACATATACTCACACACAAAAAAACCAAAACAAAACAAAGCAAAAAAAAACCCAAAACCAACCAACCCAAACAACACCAAAACCCTGAAAAGCCCAAAGTTTTTTTCAACTTGACATGTTGCACTACTCAGTTATGTCATGTAGTGTCAGTAATGTCATCAGATAACATAACTGCCAAATCTGATGTGATGCATTAAACTGGGATTACCAGAATAAATCATGTTTGTGGGTACACAGATCACAGGTGGTGCAGTCAGCTGCTCTGTATTATGGCGTATCTATAGGATGTGCAGATTAGGATATAATGTTCGGAGGCTTGCTCTCATTTGTGAAGTGCTTTGCAACCATAACTCAATAGTAAGGAGCCACCAAACAGTTATAATGGCATAAACCATCATCAGGGAAAAATACAAATCGATCAGTGCCAGCGATATAAAAGAAAGAGCATGCATCTGTCCCCAGTCTCATAAATTCAGTGGTTGTTGCAGGCTTTTTCTCTATCCCACATGTACTTTATTAATAACAGTAACTATCATAAATAATAATAATGCAGAGTAGTTTATTTCAAGATGAATGCTTTTCTTATTATGTGTTGATCCTCTCACTTATTTCTTACATCCTGTCTATATTCCTCCTGTAAGAAGAGGGGGAGAGCTAGTTTAATTTATTGTTGGAAGTTTATGCCCTTTAATTGGCAACAGTGCGCTATGCCAAGAAAGTTGTCTGTATAGGCTCCCTGAAATATCTGCATACCTTAGCTGGCATGTTAAGCTTCTACAAAGGAGGCATAGAATTTACATTCTACTGCATGTTATAAATAAGTAATAAGAACAGATTGGAATTATGCATTTACGCCTACCAGTGTGAGTGAGATGAGTAATTCACAAGTGGCAAACCCTTAAGAGGCTTTCGTATTTCACCTCAACCCTCTCCCCCCTCCAATCTCGTGTATGTAGAACATAGTATATTTTTCTGTCCCGCTGCTCCACAATTCTTTTTCTTTCCAGCTAGACTTTTTAGATTTTATAATTGCTACTTTCTCTTTCTTGCAGAAAAGCAACAGACACTATATGTCAGTAGTCATTGTTGGGAATGTAACTACTTTATTTTACACTATTGGTGTCATCTTCCTGAATTTTCTTGCAACACTCAGGGACACAACTGTAAGAGGCATGTTTTAAACAGCGGTGCTTTCAGAAGGTGCCAGAGTAAACCGCAGTCCTCTACCTAACTTACGAAGAGAACACAGAACTCACAACTAAAACTTCCTTATGCTTCATAGGTAACCTGATGTACTGCTGCTCCAGTTAGAAATCCTCGAGGAGCAGACTAATCTGTATGCCCATTCATGCCCTCAGCATCTCTGCTGAAGCCTGTGAATACCTGTCATGACCACAACTGAAATGATAGCACGCAAAGGCCACAGATCTTGCAGAGCCTGTGGCTTTCCCCCACAGCGGTTCCACCTCTAAGAAGCACTCTGTTACCTGGTGGTAAGGTGTAGGAGCAAGGAATTATTTTAGTCTAGTTGCTTCAATATTTTTTGGTTCTCTGGCTGGAGCACTACAGCGTTGATTCATGTACCTCCTGAAGAAGCATCACTATGGACAGGCTTTTTAGTGGAAGAAGTCATCATGTACTTTCTCTCGATTGTTTTAAACTTAGTTTAGTTCCCTGGATTTTCCTGTCCTGTCTGCAAATATTTTAAATTATGTTCTAGTTCTAACTACAATCTGTTTATTCTGCCTCAGTCTCTGCCATGCAACTTCTTTTCATAAGGTTGCATGAAGCTTAGCTAAGAATTGTATCTCTCTTTTTCTGGTAATATTTATTTTTCATTTTTTTAATTTCCTCAGCATACCTCACTGAGTTTTCCTTGACTAGCTTTCTATGTACTTTATCTCTGCCTGTAAACTTAGGAGCAAGACTTCAATTATGCGTGTATTTTAATTCCCAGTACAATATAAAAGCTTAAAAATTGTGATGTGACACTGCAACAATGGTATTAAATCTCAAGAGCCATCTCTAAAAATTCCAAACACATTAGTTGAAATGAAAATAACACTTTTACCCTTTTAAGACTATCAAAAAGTACCATAGTTATTTCGATATGGCTAGCATGCCAGCTCATGAGAGCATGTGACCTTGTCAATTTGATTAAATTATTGTTCCTTGATCAGAAATGACTAAGAAAATTAAGTGATCATAAATAGCTCCAAAGTTGAAGTCAGTATGAAATTCAGATTTCAAAAGGAAGCTATTTACATACTGTACCAACATGGGTTAATTTCCACTACTGATAATTGCCTTCATTTTCTACATTTCCCCTAGAATAGACGGTGGAAATTTTCACCACTTATGCATCCTTTGTATGAACAGTGATCCTGGAAAGGTAAGCAATGAGGATCCCAGAAGCTTTTAATAAGACAGATTCTGACTTAGGGAGTACAGTTCAGCTCTAGCGCCTCCAACATAAGGAGGACATAGATCTGTTGGAACAGGTCCAGAGGAGGCCACAAAGATGCTCAGAGGCCTGGAGGCTGGAGCACCTCTCCTACGAAGACAGGCTGGGAGGGCTGGGGTTGTTCAGCCTGGAAAAAAGGCGGCTTCAGGGAGCCTTTATAGCAGCCTTTCAATACTTACAGGTACGTTATAAGAAAGATGGGTACAGACTTTTATTTACAGTAGGGTCTGTAGTGACTGGACAAGGGGGAATGATTTTAAACTAAAAGAGGGTAGATTTCGATTAGGTATTGGGAAGAAATTCTTCACTGTGAGGGTGGCAAGGCACTGGAGCACATTGCCCAGAGAAGCTGTGGATGGCCCATCCCTGGGAGCATTCAAGACCAGGCTGGATGGGGCTCTGAGCAAGCTGGTCTAGTGGAAGGTGTCCCTGCCCGTGGCAGCAGGGTTGGATTCTACGATTCTCTAATTGCCTTCAAATAGCCTTTTCCACTGACTGCCAGGGAGGATGCAAAGCTATTCACCCACTGTGCTAACAAGAAAGCTTTCAACTGTGGGCAGAACTCTTTTAGCTGCCTCTACTACCTATTCAGCACTGATTCCAACTCTAATTTATACCAACTAGAAAAAATTTAAAAGATAAATATCAGAAGTCTCTTCCAGTATATTTGTATAAAATTTTACATATTTATGCATGTCTGTTGATAGAAACCACATATGCTCAGAGAAAGAACACAGAAACTTACTGATTGACTTGATTAAATCACAAATTAGAATCAGAAATTGCTAATGATATATTTCTAGATACAGCAAATGGGCAGTATATTACCACCAGTGTAAAAAAATCACTCTTTCCTACCTGATCACTTATCTTCTTACATGTGCAGACATAAATGGTGCAGCACCACTCCTCACCAAAAAGACTGAATGGCATCATTCTTAAATTAGAAATCCAGATGCTTATTTACATGTAGCCATAAACATATCCAGACATGCAGAAAAAGAAATCAAGCTATGCATACTGTAAATGTGCCTCTATTATAAAGGAACATGGTATATCCAAAACAGTCATCACAGAAACAATAACTATGTTAATCATCCATCTTCCCATCTGTTTTAAGACCATGAGTCTAAGTCTTACTTAAAGCATACTATTCTGATGTTGTTCTTATATGTTTAGTTTAATGTTCACATAAATATTTTTTCCCATGCACTAGTTAATTTCCTGGTAACACATCACTTTAATGTGTCACTGTATAGAATAAAAACCGGGGGTGGGAGTGGGGGGGTGGATGATGGGGGACACCAGCAGCTTTCAAAGTCCAACTAAAATTTACGTTAAATACTTCAATCAGAAATTGATTGTTATAAAAATAAAATATTTCATGGAAGACTACTGGGAAGCATGATGAAGTTCAGTACCGACTAAAAGGCTATTAAGCTTTGTATAAACGGTTTAGGCAATCACTGTAGGAACCTAGGTTAGATATCTGGCAGCGATTCAACAGGAATGGAAGTATCCTAAAATGTCTTTCATGCTTTTTGTGACATGATTTACACCTTGCATATGTTTTCAAATAACTTAAGAGGATAGGGAAACAGATATTGAAGATACAGGAATCCTCCTCCAATCACAAAAACAAAAAATATTTAAAATTAAACTTATATCCAACTATTTTAGGACCTTGTAACACTCAGGCTTGTATCGTTCACAAGACAAGGCTTGTGAAAGATGAAAAATACTCAGGAAGGTCTGGACTTATCGTAACAGACATTAATTGGTGAAGCATTTTAGAAACGCAGGTTGAAAGGGAGTTGCTCAGATTTATGGAAATAACAAGTCTGAAACATATGCAAACATCAGAGGTGCCCCTTTTCCTAATTTTTCCTCATTATAACTTTCTAGTTTTTCAACAAATAAAATTCTGAAAATACTCTAAGTAATGGCTAATGACAACATCCTCATGGCCATGCATTTACTAAAGCGAAGGAAAAGGTTCCCTCTGGTTGGGAGCCCTCCAGAAGTATTACTGTGGTGTTACCTGCCTGTACACTGTCATCATTTATTAATATTCTACTAGTGTTAAAGGAAGGTTGGGGCATATCAGGTATGGAGAGAAAGGTCTGTGTCGAGTGCAAGCCAAACAGGACCACATGTACTGCTCAGTCAAAATAATTATCACAGCTGATAAACCAATGCAATTTGTAATAGCAGCATGGAAGAAAATACCTATCTTAAATTAAATATACATCAAGTGTTTGGCAGTTCAGGAGACCAAATGGTCCTAAATGAGTATGGAGAAACACGATCCTGTTTTCCAGGGCATAAGGAAAACCTCAGAGAGAAGACTTCATTGTGCAGCTTGCAACATCATGAAAGCGGCTCCACTCTTTCCAAGCCTATTAAATTAGAACTAAGTGCGATATATCCTTATGAATGGATATCAAGAGATTCAGACAGAAGGAATAGGTTTGGCCTAAGTCCATCTGTGCAAGAAGTGTCATATTTTTATTTACATGAATCCAGCATTATCTGAAACTAAGCATAAATCATTTACCAAGCATTTCAAAATGATCCTGGCAAGAAAAAAAAAATCTCTCAGGATAGTGGAGAAGCTTTTCTTTATCTATAAACATAGGATTTCTAAGTTGAATATAAAACCTTGCACAGTTTCTGGTGTTTTCTGAAGCACTTAAAAGTGTGACTGAATGAAATCTTGTCTTACACTATAAGCACATGCATCTGTTTTATCAGCAAAATTAAAACCTTCACCTTACTATCTTCAGGCAAACAACAATTACCAGATATAAGGCTGAAAATAAAATCCCACAAAAAGAATTTCAGGCTGTGAGCACAACGTGGCCAAGAAACCATAGTCTAGTTCTTATAAAACCAAGGAGACCTCTCAAAGTTTAACAGCAAACAGTGGTCACAATGTGACAACTGCTGACAAAGAGAAACTACACCACTTGATAGGGCCCTATATGAAGTTCACTGAGGAAAGACAAAATGTAGATAAACAGATTATGCCCCTCAAAAATCCCAGAGGAAGGTAGACAAGATGCACAAGACTGGGCCAGTTTGCCCAAGAAAGGTCCATGCATGCAACATTACAACAAACTGATCTCCGAAAGTGGCAAAATAAGGATTTGCTGCTATCTAACTGCTGTGGGGATGTCCTAGAGAAGACCTGCAAATCCAAACAACGGTGCAAAGCACGACCAAGACAACAGTGTGTGGACAGTAAGCTCTGCTGCTTAAAAAAAAAAAAAAAAAGATAGCGAGAGAAAAAAAGAAAAAAAAAGATTGAAGGCAGCTGTATTTGAATATTACAAATTGATCTCAGTGAACACTTCATTTAATTTGTCCTCCCCAACACACACTATCTTTTGAAGATATCTCAGCATCTTTAAGTCTGCTGACCAATCTAGATATCTGTGAAGGAGAAAATAAAAGACTGGAAGCCTATATACGTCTAATTCTGACAACTAATTTTGAAGTAAGAACAAAGGGCAAAATAATCTGAGACTTTTACATTTTTTGGTGGTTTTAATTCTTGTCATGGAATTTAGACAAGCCTGGAAATGAGTGTTTTTCTTCTCTTTGTTTAAAAAAAAAAAAAAAAAAAAAAAAAGAGCCCAGAGCCAAAATATTTCCTATGCTGCCAGAAGGGATAGAAGAAAAAAAGGACTCTCCTTCGTTCCGCAGCTATTAGCTCCAGAGAAGCTATTTTCTCTGGTTTGCTTTGGTACATGCAGAAGATTGGGAGGTACCAATCACTCTCATTTTATAATTTGTGTTGCATTTTAATTTTTAGAAAGCAGTATTCAAGCAACCTGAGAGCTCAGCAATTCCAGCAGGGTTAGCGTGAGCTCTCTCTTGGCTTGCTGTGTTACCCAAATCTGATCAAAGGACAAGGACTCCAGAAGCTTGTCCAGCTGTGGTTTTATAATGACACCATTAGGTTTTGCTCTATAATCAAGGTCCCTAAAAGTCTGTGTAGCTTCAGGCTTAATATCTGCGACAAGGTTAACCGAAATCTGCAGCAAGGATAACTACTTTAGCAGATTGTATCAGCAGGAAATATTTAAACACTATTTAAAAGGATTTAAAATAAGCAGATTTTATTTAACACTGCACTAATGCACTGCAATAGAAAATGATACAACAGAGCTGCTACAAATAAACATAATGCTTTTACCCTTACCCCACCCCCTCCACCCCCTTCTAAATTCCCCAGATCTGTATTATTAAGCCCAATGAGTGTACGAGATCTTTCTGTCTGAAGCTGAAATACAGGAACGCCAGACTCAGACAGCCCATTTGCCCTTTGGTTTTGTGCCTGCTGAATCTGCATTCTGGGTCTGTGGAATTAATTACGATAGTACCGGTCACTGGCAATGTCAGTGTTGCCAATTCAGGTGTATCAAATGTGCTTTCTTCTATGCCTACAACTTTTAGAGGAAGGCAGCTTCTCCTGTAAGACTGGTGTACCCTGCCCTCTAGTGCTAGGTGCACCAATATATGTTCACTTAAATGCATACTCAGGCCAGAATAACGTCTGAAACAGCACGAGTTCTTTATATGCCATACTGGAAAACTGTTTTTTCCTGTATGCCGTATCAGCTGGATATGCTACTAAACCAATCATAAGGGGTGAGTCTGGAACTGTAGCATGGTATTGCAAGACCCTAAAATAAGAAAGAAACACCGGGCATATCTCATTGGGTCACACGCAAGACATTTCAGGTAACCAATTCTAACTGTGAAGAGGTGAAGTGTAACTTTTCATTGCTCACAATGGTGTTAAATAAGTCTCTGCTTCACCAAAAAAAAAAAAAAAAAAAAAAAAAAGAGAAATTGTGACATACAGACTTAGAATATACGTAAATCTAGCACTAACATTTTATCGGATAGCTAACTGCTCTTTTCAAAACACTCTAGTGAAAGAACAGGTTGGGTTCATTTGGTATTTAATTGTATTTCACTGCAACCTGGAAGATGGGAATAAACTCATACCAGAGCACTACAGAATTTTTCTGTTGTTTGTCCTCTAAGGCAAAAGCTGCCTGTCATCTTTGAGCAGGACTTAAAACAAAGGAATGCAAATCCTTAGGGTTGGAAATTGGTGGTGTTAAACATGGCTATAGCTAAAAATTGTATGAAAAATAACCACAAGAACTGTGTCTTACATCTAACATAAGTATTTTCTTAGTGATTTAGCTTCTTCCAGTGATACATCTTACTGCAATTTTCCTTTACGTAGAGTTCTGTGGATTCTCCTGTTCAAATTGTTTCACTTAGCAATTAGTACAATATTGATATTATGATGGATTTTGCTTTTATTATCATGATCTATCATTTAAAACAAGCAGTAGTAGCCATAGGATAAAAAAAGATAAAAAACTGCCATTTTTTCAGTAAAATGTAATAATAGTGCATGACTGTGCACTCTGTATGGTAATTACTACTGCTTTAGAGCAACATAAAAAGCCTACAGGTACTAATTTGTGGTTCTCCCATTTTTTGAGTTCAGATATGCTAAACCCTATTTTCACAGATGTCAAACATCTGCCTCTTCCTCACAGAAAAACAAGGCTCCTATTCTGTGCTGGTTTTGTAGGATCAGCCTTTCAACACAGGTCAAATAACAATTTGAATAAACAAAAGCTTAGTTCAAGCTCTTAGACAAAATTGTGAAGACAGCTCTTTCTCACCTTTTCCAAGGCTCTCCCTAATATTTTGTCCAGAAACCTGGTACAAAGCAGTCTGTCACAGGTTTTTTTAACTCTCGGCCATGTAATTTAGGATAACTCTATACTCGTTTAACTCAGTTGAGGATCTGCCCTTGTAAAATAGTTGACAGGATCTCTTTACTGAAAAACTGGGGAAAAAAACCTTCTTTTAGGCTGGCAGAGAAAAATAAGTTTCATACTGCTGAGTGTTAATAAGAATATCTTCCTTTTAAAGATTCATGATGAGAACCATTAAATTCTGCTAGGAAAATTATGTGAACGCAATTTGTTAACATTGTCAAGTATCTAGTGCTGCAGAAAATGCAGACATACATCCTCAATGCCAAGCTCAGTGCAAAGACAGATTTATACTTTTGTTTTCTAAAGATATCTACAAAGTCATTTCCCTTTGTAAACATGTTAGGTAACTAACACCTTTTCTTAATCCATCAAATTCAGCATTTAAGAATACAGGAATATTTTGCTCTAATCTTTTTTCTAAAGTTTCTTCACAGCAATAAGGTTTCCACCAAAACAAGACTTGGCACTTGGGTCACATCAGATCTTTACTGTCTCTGCTTACACTATGCCCTTCTGCATTTATTAGACCACCTTTCTGCTGGTGGTATTGGCACCACCAGCTCAGGCCACTGCAGTCTAATACTTTTCAGTATAAAATCCACCTTGTTTTCTCCATCTAAGGCAGGTGGGAAATTTTTGAGATTAATTTAACAAAAGAGAAGACAAGAATGAATTTGCCTGAATTTAAAAATACAGAAAAATAATTACATTAAGAAATCTCCATGTTTCAAAGTAGCAGCTTCAATTTTGCCTGTGAGTGTTTGAATGGGCAAGAAGCATATTTTCTTCTCCACAGGAAAAGTCAACTCAGATTTTCCTAAAATCAAAAGCCTTTGTAAGAGCAGCACGTATATGTTAAACATTTTGAAGATAAGTGTACAAGCTTCTTCATGTTTCACAGCTGCTAGTCATCTCTACAGAACAGTAAGGTATGAAGATTAGGACAGCAGAACCCTATTGCAATTGTTTTCCTGAGCTGCAGCAGTTGGTCTTGGTTACAGAAGCTTCTGCACTCTCATGTAGAGGAACTAAAAGCATGAATACAGCGGCATGGATACACACAGCCTAAATTCCACCTGGGACCCTGGACTGAATATTTCCTCTTGGCCTGTCCCTAACCACTAGAGACCTTGGGCTTCCACTGGAATTCAGGATGTGAAATAGCACCCAGATTGCATGAAGTAGTAGTACACACAAGGCAAATGCATAAAGGTGGCAAGCAGAAAAATCAGACAGACAGTTAACAAAGGTGTTGTGATACAGGGACTGGCTTCATTGCATTGCTTTATTACTAACAACACAGAAACCGAATTTGTCAATATGGGGAAAATATTTAAAGGCGCTAATGGATGATGGATGCCTAATGGGTCCCCCTTTTCAGCATGGTAAAGTGTACATTTGCCATATGTGCTTTTAAAGGGTATCCTTTTTAATTACAGCTCAACCCCTAGAGGAAACAAACACTTGAATTTCCATGAAAAATCAATGAGTATTTCAAGCCCTCAACAACTGTCAAGATCAGAAACTAAGTTAACAATATATTTGCAATTATGGTGTTGAGAAAACATATCCCTCCAAGTTATGGATTAATTAGTATAGGCCTAAACTGATTCCATTTTCCATGGTCTGAAGTGAAAGTCAGTGAAGTGCTAACTTTTAGACAGAACTGATGCCTTCCCTAAACAGAAAGATCTTTTTTAAAAGCTATTTCATTAGATACAGCACTTCAAAAACCACAGAGAATCTATGACTTTCTGGTACAGACTACTGGTCAGGTAGGAACTCAGTCGTATAGTTACTAAATTAGGAAAATAATTTTAGTGAATAAATAGGAAAGATGTTAGAGACAACGAACTTTGTCTTTTTGTTTAGGGTCAATAATAACATATTATGTTGAGGCAATAGGTCACCAACATCACTAACATAAACGCTGAAAGGAATAGGATAACAGTATGGGAAACACCAAAAAGATAGGAGAGACACCTGTATAACACTAGAAAGTCAAAAGCTGCAACCTTTCACTGTAAAACCACAACCCTTGGTGGGGGTGGGGTGGACCTGGGATTATTTTATACCTTTTCTTACCTCTAGCTTGCAACGAAGAAAATTTTGAGCTCTGAAGGAAGCCAAACCAGATCAAATTAAAGATATATGCAGATCTGAGCCAGTTCTTGAATAAACCTTATACAGAATAACTGGGATTCCTAGTGACCCAAATCCCAGCCTGCTGGCTCACATCGCCTCTTCCCCCTAAGGCACAGTGAGAAACTGGCAGCTAAGTAAAATGGATCCAAAGTAAACAAACTGATCTTCACGCCATGTTCAGAATGGCAGGCAAGAGCAGCTCTTGTGCTGTACTACGTAGGGCAACACAATCTGATTCACTAGCCTTCCCTGTTCTGATGTCTGCCTAAAAATTGAAATCAAAGTTACAAAATGCTCAATAGGACCGAAAATATAACAATTTCCAGGAAAACTATAAATAAATAATTTCTAAATAAAAGCAACAAGAGCTCCTCTAGGGAGCTTATAAACCAGGTGACTTTTCCTTAGACTGGTTTAGCTGAATGTATTATGATATACCGTTCAAGATTTAGAGATAGAACACGACAAATCAATTCCTGACCTTTTAGTTTATCTTTTTCTATATTTTCAAAGAACAATTACAAAAGTTACTTGACCACAATTTCTATCAATAAGCATTCATTTTGGCTACGAGTCAGAACACAATCAGACAAGAATCTAAAATCAACCAAACAAAATATATTATGCCGAACATTTCCTCAAATGTTTTACATTGCTTGTCAATTCATAACCAGGTTGCAGATGAACACATTGGTAAAACTACCTGTGATGAGCTTTCAGTGATGATTTTTGCACTTCAAAATTCTTAAGAATAGTGTTATGGTATGGCAATAAGAGATTAATGGAGATCTTGCAAAAAAGATAAATGGCACTACAAGAATACCAGAAAAATAGGGGGATGGGGGAGAAATTAATTGAACCTATACTTTTGATAAATATTTATTTTTTTGCAGAAGAAAAATGCACACTAGTTTGAGCTGTCATTATGCTAACCTATATCCTATTTTTCATATTATTAGTAATACATAATGTGGTAGTTTATATTCAAAAATAAAACCAGAATGTATATATACCTCATGTATTTATCCAGAAATACACTAAGGTTACTATGGTTACGAAAAATCCATTACCTTTGAATACAGAATGAAAAAGTTTGACTTAAAGTGTGCACTATTTATTATAGCGATCATCAACAGCCTTCAGGAGGTTCTCTAACTGGATTCATTTTTCAGTGTCAAAACTGACCCACCACACCAGTAGCTTATGGCCTGTGCAAGGCAAAGAAATTTGAACTACATGAATTTTTAAATATGTTTTATACTAACTCAAGATACAGAAATGGCTTTGAATTTTAAGGCCTTACATTGAAAAAAAGTAAGGTCTTGGTACACTTTTTCCCCAAGTTGTCCAGTATAAAATGCCTTATCTTTACTTGTACTTACTACCATATACAAATTCTGATGACTCCAGAATAGTGCTTATGCTGTGCTATGATACTTTTAGCTCAATATTTTGGGGTGGATTTTTTGTTGTTCTTTGAATAATGTCTGAACAAATAACTTGGATACTTCGTTAAACTACAACAATTACGTTAACATAGGAAGTCAGATTACCATGCTTCACTGTACTATTAAATAACATTTAGCTTCCATGTAATAGTTTAAGAGTATTGACATAACTTGATTGTTGACACATTGCATAACTTATCAGGAGAAAACAGATCATTAGTTTATGCTTTAACAAATTAAAATGGGCTATTTAGGAAAGCACCACAGCGCCTCTATAATTAAGAATATTTCAGGAAGACAGTAGGAAAAACTGCCAAACCTGTAAGTAATAGCTTGTCTTAAACAGTTTACAGTTTACTTGTTTTAAGAGCTAGATGGTACAAGATCAAAAAGTTATAAAACTGTTCAAAAGCCTCAGGTCCTGTGAAAGAGGACAACACAGCCCAAGATTTAGCTATACCACGGTGACATTAATTTCTGATCGTCCCAACAGACAGTTCTGTGAAGGATCCTTTAAAAACAGTATCTATCAGGGTTTAAAGCATACAGCCCATTTTAAAATTATTTTTCTTTTCTTCTGAAATAAGAAGGCATCAATCATATAATTATTCATAGCAGCTACGATACACCCATCTGTTATGCTACCTAACAGAGAACTCACCTTTTACAACGTATTTAGTTCCATTTCCAAAGTAAATCGGTACTCTGTTCATATACAAAGTATATTGTGTAATAATACCATTTGGTATTTTTGGTGGACTCCAACTTATCAGCAGGAACGTGGGAAAGGATATTGCAGTGGGCAATTGCACATCTTCAGGGGCTGGTGAAAAAAGATGTATAACATTAAATTATATTATATTTCCACAAATAATAAATAATTTCAGTGAGCAGCTTCTACCAAAATGATTTTTGGTAAAGCTGAAGTTTCAGAAGATATTTTATGCTTGCAAAATACCAACATACTGAGAACTCTCCTATTACATGTGAGGTTTCCTAGCCAAACGGAAACTTCTATGAAAGACAAGGATAAACTCTTGGCTTTTTAGGAGAATAATTATACTCATATAACTTTATCTTTCCAGCTTGATAACACTGAATGAGGAGAGAGGTACATGATTTTAATACAGTCCTTTTTTTAATACAAATAGTATTTGTTCTCTTCCTTCATGCTTTTCATCCCTAACTACAAAGTGATCATTCTTTCTAATCACAAATGCAGATGATGTGTTCTTACACACTATCCCTTGTTTCAGACTTTTTGTAATTCAATACACTTAGAAATGTTTGTTTAGCATAGATTTTATGTATATAATATACTGGAAGTTGGCAACAGATAATAATTTAGAAGCCAAGTTCTCTCGCTGTTCCAATGAGTTATATACTAAAAGCACAAGCAATTCCACTGAATATCGCAAGGGGAGCGGAACTCACACCTTGGTCTGGGAGGAATATCTTGTAATTTACAAGCTCTGTGTTAGCAATTTAAAACAATAACTAGCAGTGGCTGGCAATGTGAAAACAATATAAAGTAATGAATGTTTCAATAGGGAAAAAGGGATAGCTGGAGGGTGTGATATGGTGTTTGTCTTTTGTATCGCCAATTTATTGTTACTAAGAGCATGCAACAAGAGTGTCCAAAAATAGAAACTCCACACGTTGATTTTTTGTTCAATTCTTTTGAGGGATAAAACACATGTTCCCCAAGGCTTTATTTGATCTCGGGCGGTGGAATCTATTCTTGCCTAAACCTTCTCAATATGGCAGCACATCTGAAAACAGTGGATGTTTTTCCCAAACACACATAAGAATTCCTCCTTTACTCACTAAGCTGAGACAATAAGACACAAATAATTTAATTTTTAGTTACTATATCACACAAGAAATACACAATAGTCTAATTCATGTTTACATCACAGTTCCATTAACTATTTGGCTGTCAGAGGCTACATCCTTTCACAGATAATGCCACCAGACAAACTCAGCTTATTTAGAACTTCCAAAGATCCGATACTTTGATTTTGATTTGATTAGTGCGGCTGACAGTTGCTAACGTGTCCACACCAAAACACTGTTCTAGCAATGTTACACTGCAATCTTCAGGACTGTCCTCATCAGGACAACGCCTTGCATGACTACCTGCTTTGGCAGCAGTTCAACACTCCAGCATTCTTTTAATTGTTATGGCTGTAATTCACATAACTTCATGCTAAAATTTTATTTGTTTTATTGGTACTGTATTACTACCTAGTTTACATGAGAAGATAAATCAAAGAACTGTGGGAGGGAGGGAATTTTGAAAACTACTCCACATCATAGAAGATTAACTACTGTCCTATAAATACATGTCAAATCTTATTTTACTGGCGTAAATTTGGAGCAACTGATGATTTTATCTGAATTAATATGTTTGGTGGATGATAGAAGCAGGAGATGTGGACTTTATGCTTAATTGAGAATGAAGTTAGATGTGTCACAGGTATTTTTGGGGAGCATTTGCTCCAGTAATTGATGTATATTACTTATCAACCTAGTCTCTAAAGTCAGAACTGTAAGATATTTTCTCTTTCTTCCTGCTCTAGTTCTTAATGTAAGCATAGAAAACATGAATTTGGACTCAGAACCTTTAAGTTGGAGCACAACATGTGAAAGTGTTAAGAAAAAAGAGGAAACTGTGATTAATAAATAACTGAATTGGCATTTGGAGGTTTCATCACACTGAAATAATTGTTGCCTATTGCTGTGTTTAGCAGTTAAAAGAAACCATGGAAATCAACCGTTTGATTCTCAATTTCATACTGTGCCATACAATCAATTCTTTTTAGTCAGACTGTCTCTGGATTTACTTCTGAGCCATAGTAAAATGAGGAAGCTTTCATTAATCTTTCAGATGCTTCATATTAATGACAAGGCTCTTGCATGAACAATGTAACAGCAATTAAAAAGCCCATTAATCTGCATTACAGCTATTAAAGATGCATGTCATTAAAGGGTATGGAGTTTGATTCATTTTCGCACCCCCCCAAAAAATGGAGCAATTATGGTCTGGCAATGCACTTTGTCATCAAATTAGGTTGGGGTTTTCCAGCAAATGGCTTTGCAGCATTTAGCTCTTCTCCTGTTTTATTATTCATGACTGAAATGTGGAAGTCAAGACCTTTGAAATTACTTTACCTTCTTGTGGAGTGGAGATGTTCAATGCATGCAAGCTTTCAGTACAGCCAGCCAAAGTGCAAGCAGTTAGGGTTACAGCATAGTTTGTGAAGGGACGCAAGCCTGTCAATATGCCTGCAACAGAAGAAAGCAAGGTGTTGTGCATGTACAGCGTACAGACTGATTACATACATACACACGCAGAAGTAAAAAATTAAGGTTTTCTGTAACAGGCTTCCACTGTTACAGGTGGAAAAGAAAAATTGTTTTACAGTTTAATACCTCTTATGCCATGACTTAAATTTTGCAAAATAAATCAAGATTAAATGGTATTTTATTCCATCCTTAATACTAATGCTGCAGCTAAGTTTCTTTAGTTAGTCTTGAAGTACTATCTGTAAAAGTCATCATGAGGTGTGTATTTTAATTTAATAATGATAATAAAGGAGGTTTTTTCTTAATCCCTGCCCCACAAAGTTTTTTCAGTTATTCTTTTTTTCAAGGAATTTTCACTGTCTCGCAGAACAAAAATTTTTTTAATGCTTCCTCTCCAATGTTGTTCCTACTCATCCAAAACCTGAAATCTTTTTTGTATGAAACATCCCACTTGTGTTCCATTACTTCAGTAGTAGCATATAGACCACGTATTTGCTATACTACTACAGTAACATAATTCAGGTGACGCAGTACCCAAGGGTTTACAAGAGAAAGAGATTTGTAATCTTATGCTTTTTCAGGTCTTGCTTATGTTAGCAAAGGAAACTTGCTAGATTCCCACATATCGATCAGCTCCTTGTCATAGCAAATGCAAAAAAAAACCACTGCTTACCACTTCAGGAAGTTACAAATATTTTGAACTGCAATATACAGAAGGACTACATGGAAAAAAATGTGGTTTACAGTCATTTTCAGAAACATCAGCAGTGCCCATTTCAAAGTAGGTCTGACAATAAAGTAATACGGAATGAAAATGCAGCAGTATTTAAAAGAAGGCCAATTCATGTCAAGTTTTATTTCAAACCATGTTCTCACCTCAACTCTCACAGCTTTTAGTAAAATTAATGGGGTGTTTCATTAAAAAAAAATACAGCAAACTATGTTATTTCAGAACTGTCTGAGACTGGGATTTTGCAAAGCAGCTTCAAAACCAACAGAAACTCAGAAATGTAATTCTTGTGCAAATATTCCATAGTACAAGACTGAAAACTGCCTCAGAATTACATGTACACAAACAGATAGAAGAAATTAATCTTTATTACTCTTCATTGAGTTACCACATAGAATGCAACATAACTTGGGTTTCATTAAAAAAATGCCTTTTTTCCCCACATAGGCCCTTTATATTCACAAAAATGGCCTGGAGAAGTTAATGCTGAAAGGTAACAGTTACAGCATAAATATATTATTTTCTAAGTGGGTGATCAAAGTCTGTGAAAGTTTATATTGTGTTTACTAATAGGTATGTTCACATGGAAAATACGAGATTAGCTTTCACTGAATTAGTAATACTTGTGGTTTTTTTCTTGTAATTAATCCAAAAACTTCAAAGGTTGGCATTGCAATGATGTTTCAACTTGAATTCTGTGAGGCCCTGTTCTATTCATACACACAAAGAAATATTCAGAAGTAATCACATTTACTTCAGAGTAGTGTTAAACTAAAACCAGTTGATAGAATTCACTGATTTTTTTTATGTTTTCATTTTACAGATCCCCAATTAACAGTGGAAAGCTGTACTGGTATCTTACTATCTAACGTAAATGAGACAGGAAAGAAAAAGAATCTTGTGTCAGCCACACCTCAGGGAAATGTGCCTGTAATCTTCCTGTAATGGAAGGCAAATATTTTTAAGAGCATTCAAAAAGCAGAAAATAGGAAATAGTGATTTTCCTATCCCTGTAAAGCAGGATTATTACAATCTACAGTAACTTCTTCAGTACAGAAATTTCATCAGTCAAAAAAACATCTTTTTTGCATGAAACAATACAAAGTACTTATTTCCAGAACTTAGTGGGTTAAACACAGGAAAATATAAAAGTTACTTTTGGATTTACCCTCAGCAAATAAACAGATGCAGAAACCAAATCCTCTGACTCTGACATTTGCAAGTTGTCGGTCAAGAGGAGCACAGTATAGTGTATATGCCATCTCTATTCACTCTGCTGTGCTTTAGGAAGCAATTTAGTTTTATTTGTACGTTTAGCACTTGCAGCATTCTTCTCTTATGAAGCAGTGAATTAATGCTCCTTGCATTTCTTGATGGAAGACATTCTGTGGGGTCATCAATGGCTTCAGGCACTGAGAGCTACAGTAGCACATATCCAGAAAGATGCCCATAGCTGCGGAAGGTTTGGATTGGGCTGTTTGGTTTACTTCTGACAAAGTAAGGTTTTATATAAAGCACCTGCAGTGCAACAGAGTGTACATAGATAGGTTTGTGAAGGGCAGTGAGAATTTGGAAGAAAAACAAAACCAAAAACCCAAACAAATAAACCCTTTTGCAACAGAAGGCTTATGCTGAAAAAATTTATTCAGGAAAGGCAGCTACTTAAAAAATAATTTGTTCATTTCCTAATTAATGTTTTTCCTTCACATGTACTCTTGCACTATTTTCTTTCAACAAAGAAACAGATGTGCTTCACAGGTAGGCAATAGAAAGTGCACAGATTTTATTTACATACTTCAGCAAACTACTTTTTTCTCAGCTGCCAACCTATCTGTTTGGCCAGCATCCACTGTAATCTGTTCTCCTTCATTATGTTAATCTGTGGGCGGAAAGATTTCTGTCATCTTCAAATCGCTTGTACAGCAATGGTAAACACCTTGGCCTGTCTGTAATTGGACAGGTGTCTGCATTGGTGTCACCCGGCTTTTAATTCAATTAAAGAACTGGCTGCTCTGCTCTCATTACCCACTCATTTCCTCTGCACTTTTAGTCAGCCAGTGAAATTTACACTCAGTGCTTGACTATCTCAGAGTACAAAGTCAGCAGTCCCATAGCAAAGATCATCACTGATACACGTGAATTAATTTATAGCACAGCAAAATACATTTTGCAATTAAAAATAGCCTACGATCCAATGGAGTTGGTTGGCAGCTTTAAAAAAACTTTCCCTAACTCCTCAACTGTCACACACTTAGACAGGCATCTCTTGTTTATACCCAATAATTGCTGATCTGATAAAAGTCCATCAGGCTTTCCAAGATGGGATGCTAACAAAGCAAAATTTGGCCACAACCGTACTTGCATATGTTCTATTAATGTTAACAGCAGAGAGGTAGATAAATTGTCACTTTGACCAGGAGATAGAATTAGAGGCATCATCAATATTGAAAAAGAGGGTCAGCCTCCCACATTTGGGATATGAGTCCCATTCATTCAGCCTGCCACTACAGAGCAGCTGAATCCATCTAGACTTAAAATTTACATCATAGACTACGTTCCAAGCCTTAAAATCCACATGGGGAATCTCTGACGGTAAATCATTCTAACACACCACTCCTATCTGCCCACTCAAAGAACCTTTGGAAATAAATTAAAGTTCTAACACAGACATTTTGACACAGTGACCCCATGAAACTGAATAATGTCATTTGTTAAATATGAATGTAAAGTTAACAGTCTAAAAGAGTGATCTGGAATCACACCTAGAACATTAAGCCCACTTTATATGCAAAACTAGTATTTAATTTTCTATACTTTTATTTAAATGATCTTTAATTATTTGCAATATTTAAAGTTGAGGTTTAGAGTTGTGACAGAGAAAACGCTATGTTCATTCTTGCAGATAAGAGATAAAAACATTGACATGGACAGTAGTAAAGGGTCAACAATGAATTTATGGTAAAATGGATGCGAGGACTAGTCAGTTAGTTGCATCTTTATATCCACTCCATTCATCATTCTAACGCATACAGTATATAAGATAAAATATCCAGCTTCTTCCTTTCAATTCTCCATAAAACAGACATTTCTTTTGTTCAGTGCATCTAAAAGGGAGTTCTCATATATTTAGGTAGCTCAGCCAGATTCCGCAATATTCTGGCAGATTTTGAGTGGAAAAGTAGTACTTCTCATCAAGGAAAAAAATGGTTTTACCACTAAGGTATGAAGGCTAATATTATGTTCACAAACACTGAAAAATAGATTCAAAGGCAATTATAGTATTTTAGCAATTTCCTCCTCCAGTAAAAAGACTTTTATGAAAGCAGCTGCTTCACTATTTCAATCTACCATCCTGTTTTTTTCAGAAAGAAGCTTCAAAACACCACCAAGTCTTCAGAGGTGAAGAGACACACTTGCTTATGGTAACTTATAAGCTTTTACTCTGCATAATTAATTGGTTAAACAAATATAAATTGAGTTGAAGTTTTTAAAATACATTTGTTGAAGGAGCCTGCCCATAAAAACAAAACTAATCCCACTCACCCACACAGAAAAGCTACTTAATCTTACAGATGTAACACAAATACTAGAGTTCTTTCCTCACTTCCACAAAAAAATGCACTCAACTAAGACAGCGGAAAATGACAATTTTGCAAGGCTAGTTCAATAAATTTTTTTTTCAGGTATTATTTACTAATTTTAATCATAACCAGGCACTACTTTCATACGCAGCCTAAAATCTCAGCTCTGCTACTGAATATTAAGGTACCCAAAGTCAATCACAGAGCTTACGCACACAAATTCCATTTGTTTCACAAGCTGAGTGTATTTTTTGCCAAAGGGACTTTTCCTTGCCAGATTTTTTCATTGGTTGCTCCCTAACACTCTACTTCAAAAGGACCTATTTTGAAATACACATATTCCAATTGAAAGAACACTTGACCTTACAGATTTACCTCAAAACTTGTTTAAGCTCTTAAAAAAAATATAAAATACCAAATCTCCCCTCCCCAAACCTAAAGACTATTTAGCCAATTTGAATGCCTGAGGTCTTACAGCATCTGTCTAACAAAGTCACTTGTGTGTCGAGATGCATCATTGCCACAGTACACTTACTCACAGTCCACTGACCAGAAAAGGAAGTCCTCAGCTGACTTTGTGTTTATGACAGATTGTAGCAAAACTGTTTAAGTACATGTATCTTCTAAATACACATTTCTGGACTGAAAGCTTGCGCACATCAATCTGTTGCACACATCTGCATTCTTAAAGCATCTTCTACCATACTACCATAAGTATAGCACGTGTCGTGAAATTCTGAAGAATTATTGAACAATGGGGCACCTGTTCCAACTCTTTGGCTTATAAGAACAAAAAAAGATTTATTTTAGCTACAGAATTTCAGTGGCTTAGAAGACCTTTTTTTTTCCCCGCAATAGAAAAATTTCATAACAAACCATACATAAACTCCACTGATCCTGAAGATGCAATTCAGGCTGCAGTGGTTCAAGGAAGCCTGTTACATTCCCCATAACACAGGGCAACTCTCTAGCCGATTCAATTTGTGGAAAACATTAGCCCAACAGTCCAATTTTGCACCAAGAGTTAATTAACCACAGAGAATATAGGTTCTGTAATATCTACCACTATGTTACTTTTGATTCTTCCACAAAACTTTGTCATTATTCATTTTCTGCAGGATTTTGGTTTAAAATTTGGATTTTTAATTTAAAATATTAAATTCTAAAAGTTTGCAGAAAGAGAATGACAACTTTTTTGCAAATTTTTTAGTATGTCTATAAAAAAACCATATTAATAATCACTTCTGTCCTCACAAACATTAAGAAGTTGATTTCTTTTTATTAATAAAGTATTTGTATGTAGCTAACAGTTGATGTAATTTTGATAAAATGTTCAGGTTTATTTAATCAGACAATTTACATTTCATATGAATAAATTTATACAACAGCATTGGACTGTAAACAATATTAATTTAGGTCTAAACTCAATCAAGTTAGAACCTTAATATTTCAGAATTTTAATATCATTTATGTTTTATAATGCATATATTGAAAAATAGGCTGTTGGTCTGCTAAACCAGCTAAATGAAAGGAGGTACGAACCTGCATTCTGCCACTGATTTAGAGTCATTAGGAGGCTCAAGCACCACTTGACAGCTCAGAGAAACGTAATGTGCATAGACAGATCTATTGGCTACCCTACGCTGCATTAGTGGCCACAGTCACAGATGCAAGCAGGGGCTGAGGTGCAGCTTCTGGTGCGCTCCCTTCAGCTCCCCCCACTAAGAGAGATGTGCATATGGGTCAAAGAGAGACCATATACCCTTAAGACACCCACAGGGACAAAACAGGCCAACAACGAGCATGGCAGCCCTAATAGTTACATGGGGCTCAGTACACGATACTCCTTTGTGGGGGAAGGATGCATACAGCTTCCCACATCTCACACCCTGTGGCATGGCACGGTGAAGGAAATACCATCGTTCTTCCAGCTATGGGAAACATTTAGGTGTTTTCCGTCACCCATCTCTGCTTCTGAGCAAAGGTTACTTCTACAAAATTAGGATAAAGAGAAATAGTTTACCTGAAAACAACAACCATTCTTGCATTTAAGTGTAGTTCAAACACCTGACAAAGCAGCTCTTGAAAACCATATTTTCAATACAAAGTTTCAGCTTTTATTACTTTAAACCTCTGTCAGATTTTAGTTGTTAGTAAATGTAAGCTAAACATATCAAACCTGGTTGGTATGTTGTGACTCTTTGTACCTACATTAAAAGTTTTAGAACATTAGAAATTTGTCTCAACTTGTAGTAGGGATCTGGGATCTCCTAGTGCTCTGGCCCTGCAGATATTTACATTAGTTGGTTTGCAATCCAAGTGTAAAATATTTGCACCAAGAGCTTTCAAGTAATTTCAAGTGCATGAAAGTAACACCCAAGTTACTAGTTTTGCGTGGCAAACTACCTGGTTGTGGCAAATTGCTTAGAGGCTCCATGTAGATCAGAGGACCCCTCAGAACAAAACGTTTCCCAAGAGCCACCCCAGGCAGCAAGCTCTCATGTTGGGCTCACCTTGTGACATGGCCACCCTTGGCTCCTGGCCTGAGGGGAGCAGCCGGCCCCTGCTGCCCCCTGGCCTTGCACGGTGGGGCCTGGGCCCGGGACTGCTCCCCACCAGCTGGAGGTGGCTGTCAGCGTGCAGAGGCTGGTGGTAGAGCCACAGGCTGCTTTGGCAGTGCCTGCTGGGGCCCGGCAGGGCTCTCCCTGGGAGGGAGCACCCCCCAGCCGGCAGCATTTCCCTGAGCACGGGCACCTGCCCGCCCGGCCATGCGTTCCCCCGGCCCCTCCATCCCTGGCAGGAAGCCCCGGCGCCTCTTCTGAGGGGCTCCCGAGCTAGCGTGCTTTCAGAGCAGAGGTGCAGCCCAGCCACTTTGATTAACCGTATTAAATCATTAAATTAACTTTTCCTGAGATATTCATCTGCTGACAATAAAAAGACTAAAAGGTGAAAAGTAATTATAAATATGTGTCGAGGGAAGGAGGGAATGGTGACTGTGAGCATTCAGAGGGGAAGCCGTTGACAATTTCCTCGTTATCGTATGTGCAGCCACGACTGCAGCTGCAGTGACACAGGCAGGATGAATTGCAAAAAGCCATACAAAACTGGAAGAGAAATCTGTAAGAGGAATAGCAAATGTCTGTGAATTCTTTTGCAGAATATTATATTGAAGTATTATTTACAGGTTGCACAAGTGTTCTTCACTGCCCATAATTGGGAGCTAGTAAAAGTTAAAGGCTGGTCAGGCTCCTAAATTCTACAATGAGAGCGATCTGAATTATAAAATATTTTTCTCATATGTGCTTGACAAGAGACATGTCAGAGCACTGTGATTAGTGCCACAAAATCCAGTCTGGTTAGAGGCAAGACAGCTGTGTACCCCAGGGGTTGATTGTGGGGCCAATACTGTTCAATCATCATTAATGACCTTGACGATGGGGGAAGTGCACGCCCTCCGCAGGTTTGTGGATGATACAGAAGGGCCACTAAGATGGTAAAGGGACCAAAGCATGTCTCTTATGAAGAGAGACTGTGAGAGCTGGGACTGATCAGCTCAGAAAAGAGAAGGCTCAGGGTGATCTATCAATGTGGATAAATACCTGATGAGAGGGAACAAAGAAGCAGCCGCCAAACTCTTCTTAGTAGAGCCCAGTGATAGGGCAAGAGTCAATGAGCACAAACTGAAATGCATGAAGTTCCACCTGAACACAAGAAACTACTTTTTTTGCTGCAAGGGTGGTCAAACACCGGAACAGGCTTCCCAAAGAGGAGTATCTTCACCTCTGGAGAAATTCAAAGCTTGACTGGATATGCCCCTGGGGAACTTGTGCCAGCAGACCTTGCTTGAGCTGAGGGAATGGACTAGATAATCTCAAGAGGTTCTTTCCAACCCAAATGATCCTGTGACTCTGTGATATTCTGGATTTCACAGGAAAGTACAAGCAAGAGATGCTCACAAACAGTTCTGAAATGCTGTGTTGTAAAGCTTCTTTCATTTATTTAAATACTAATTCCAACTTAAATTCCAAATTTTTATGCCACCATGTGGAATGCACTGTAATACAGAGGAAAGCAACACAGCCTTCAGAATGTTTCTGAGGTTTTGTTTGGGGGTTTTTTGTTTGTTTGTTGGGGTTTTTGATGTGATGACCCTGTACTTCCTTTATTACTCTGCTGAGTGTGACTGCCTGTATCCAAAGTGTATCAATGTTATTACATGCTTCTTTGAAGGCAAGATGGGCTACACAGTATTCCTTGAACCCCCCAAATTTACACTCTAATTTTATACTCTTATCCTAGAATACAGATCTTGAGCACCATGTTGAAATACATTACCTTATACAATAAACTCCTGGTTCAACAGTCAGCACCTCATTTTAAGGATTTTAATTTGAATATACATTTATTGGATTACAGCAAAACAACCCCCACATTTTCACATTTTGAAGATTGCAGGGGTCAGTATTTGAAGGATTTTGGTTACTGACTCCTTAGAAACAGGCATTTGAGACTGGGATAATGCTCATTTAAAGACCTATTTAATACTCATCTCCGCTTTTCTTCTTGACAAGGGTAAAACAGTTTCTTCTGAATTTGACACACACAGAGGACAGCCTTCTGGGAAATGGGTAATGCTACTAATAATTTTTTGTTGCTGTGCTCCAGTTATGACTCAGGACCCTATTGCACAGAACAGATCATGGTAATTGTTCAAAAGTATGTACAGTCTAAGTATAAAACAAAACACAACAGATGGGTATAAAAAAGTACAAGGAAAATAGTAGGATAAAGAGGGTTGTCAGTGCCCTCAGATGTATTTGCAAGCAGAAGATTAAGTGGTGCCTAGGCTTAACAGTGAACGAAAACTTGAATGAGGGAGTGGAAAAATAGCAGAGTTGCTTCATCAGCAGTCCCACCAAGAGCTGTGGCACTTTCCTCTCTGCTGTTGCATTAGCAATCCTGGCTGTGAGGGTTACTGTAGCATCTTCTCATGGAATTCAACAAAATAATTTTGAAAGAAATTTCCCTGAAATTAGGGAGAAAATAAGTAAAATTTACTTTCTCAGCAAACTCAAAGGAAAAGTAGGCAAAGACAGTCTTCTGGTGGGGTTCTGTGTTTATGTTAACTTTTGATTAACCAGGAAAGATCATTCATCAGGTAAAGCCACACATTTTCTTGGAAGTCTCACATTTGTGGGTAACCATTTCTCAATGTCCACAGAATAGTCCACCTGTGTAGGCTTCACGGAAATCAGTGGGATGAAGGTAAAATAATTTCAAGATCAGTGATGGAATTTTTCACTTCTCAGCCCTGACATCACCATGAGAACATGAATTACTTATTTCATACAACGCCAAAATTGGAAAATACGTAACTAAATGATTGTGCAGCAGATAAAAACAACAAAAGGAAGCACTCCTTACACACAAAACTGAATTGGAAAACTTACTGTCATTGCAGAAGCCAAAGACATAAATGCATTGAAAAAAGAAAAGCAATTCTACCACAGACCATTAAGTGTGATGGTCCAGATGCAACTTTCAGCCTAGGAATTCCACAAACTACAAGATGATTTTTTATTAACAGGAAGACTCACTCGACACATCACATCTCTTACTTTTTTCCCCCCTAAACATCTAGAATCTGACATTGTCAGAGAGGTCAGTGGTTAAATACAGGTATTCTTCAGTTCTTAGGGTCATTTTATTTTGCAGTATTCAACAGCTATCTGCTATAATAGACTAAAAAACGGGGATATGTTTACTGTCTCTATTTAATAAAAAAAGAAAGCCTTACTCTTCTGCCTCCTGAAAGCTGCATGCAGATAAACTCTTACCTGTCCAGCCTGGCATAGACTTTTTCATAACCCTGACACATAATCATGGCACAATGCCAACAAATTTAAAGAAAATTTTGGTTCTATCCATCAGCTGTGAATAAGCTATCTAAACCATATGCTTCTACTATTTAATTTACAGTAATAGAATTGGTATTGCTTTACAGCACATATAAAGACTATTCAAATAAACAAGTTCGTCAAATAATTCACAGTAAGAATAGAAAACCCATGCAAGTCTTGGTACTGTAAGCCCATTACTTCACAAACAGCCAAGAAATTTCAAACTGAAGAAAATAAAATCTATGCATGTTTGCTTTTGGAAATGTGTACATATGTTATGGCAGAGAAACAATGCAGAACATATATGCTTGTGTAAAAATACTAAGCATATGTTTACCTGGTCTTCAGGAAAGCAGCAATAATATACTGCCTGAGGGTTAAGGCACTTTAAGACTACTAGAGTGCCCAAAGCTGAGCCAAACCATCAGCTTTGATCATTATGTCAAAAGCACTTTTTAAATTGTTATTAATTATATAATTAATTTTAGAGATTATATAAACAAATCTATTGGTCACATTTTGTTACAATTAAAGTAAGATTTTGTACTATTGCCCCATTTAGTCATCACATAACAATATAGATTGTTGACTGTAAGGTGCTCCCTTGCCAGGCAACTTCACAGCAGCCAGCAAAGGCAGTCTGTTAACAGAGAGCAGAAAGCCAGACACACTATCCTGACAAGAAAAGAGGTCCCAAAATGTTCTCTACGTAGCAGAAAGAGTGCAGCATTTCCTCCTGAAAACATCTGCCTCCTATGGATAAAATTATCTAGACTCCAGGAAATACCTCATGTGCAATGGTTCCTGTAGCTCCTGTCCACAACCCACAGCTCAGCAGTGACCAAACCCCTTAAGCCCAAGGCCCCGAATTCCTTCATACCGTAACAACCCGCCTCCACATCCCAGTGGTATCAACCAAAGCATCTGATCAACATAAATGCATGCAAGTTCCCACTGAAATCAGTTAGGTTTATACGATTTAGGCCAGTATATCAAGTGCGTTCATATATCAGGTCAAATAGTATCTTGGGACCCATATTTAGAGTTAATTTAGGTTAAATGGACATAAGAATGGGGAAGGAAAAAAATTTAAACATGTATACTAAGCAAAAACAAACAGAAAAGCATTTGCCTCCCCAAAATCATCAACAGAGTGGGAAGGCATAACTTAAATAATTTTTTTATCATCTGCATTGCATCTTAATTTCTATTGTTCTTTGAAGTCAGTAGATTGCTATGTATGTGGATGCTGACACAAATACTACCCTTCCAAACATTACCTATGCTGCGTATACACAAAAGTAGACAAGTAATGTTTTACAGCTCAAAAAAAGGAGGTTATAAACACCCCATGTTATTAGATGTGCCTAAAAAATTGATACTTAACAACATTTACCTGTGACCATACTAGTGTCAGCAAGCTCAGCACTAGTGATGGGTATGTTGGGACCATCCTCTTCGTATGCTTTCAAAATGTACTTCTCAATTACACCTATGACCCCAGCAGGTTTGTTCCAGGTGACCTCAATGCTGTAACCATTTATACTGTGAACTCTTGAGGGAGTTGGCACATTTTGTGGAACTGTAGAAGGATAAAATAGAAAATAGAGAAAATGGCAGTTCTAAGGAGACTATTGCCCCTATTCTTCACTTTTAATGGCCGCAGTAAATCAGACTCAACCATTAGCATAAATACAATTTATTAGAGTTGTAATTTTCAGCATTGATTTAATATGACTGCACATCTTGAGCTGTTCAGTTTAAGCTATATTTCAAAACCATCAAAACCCCATCTACATAACAGTCCTCCTTAACTTGTTGTGATTTTCCGAAAACATTTAATGTATCAAACATATTTAAGCATCACTCACAAAGAGAGGAGGTGGATTGTATGTAGCTAAGAAGTTCAGGCTTTATAAGCATACATCTGAAGGAAGCAAGATAGCATTGCAGCAGAGAAGGGGTTGATATTTATCTGTTGGATATCTAAGCCACAGAATGCCAACAGCTATGAAACATTTTTAGAAATGTGCATTCTCATTCACAAAAGTACTTCAAAAAATTCAAGCTCTTCCATTTACTTTCATATTTCCACAATGCCATACAACTGTCTCAAGGCAAGGCAGAGATTTGTTAGGCCTTTTTGCAAAATCCTTGGCTTCTGATCATTTCATTTTATAAAAAGAAAAACAAAGGGGGGAAAGAAAGGAAAATGAAGATGTTTAAAAGCAACTGGAAAGCCAAGCTCGTATATGCATACAGTTGCTAATAAAAAAAAAAAAACCAACCCAAAACCATCCCATTTCCCATAACCTTTAACTATTTATTAGATATTACTATACCAAGTAAAGGTCTGGCCAGTAACAACTTCATCACAGATGACTGCACAAGGGATGCAGAGGAAAGGCCCAAGGAACACTATGGCAGGATGATGGATGATGAGTTTGCTGTAAATGCGTGTGGACTCCCTAGCCCTGCTGATGATCATTCACTTTTCTCACCATCAAATAACCTATTTTTTTGTAATTTGATTGTTTAGTTTCATTAAATATGAATGCAGCCTTGTTTTTTATAAGAAGGGTACCAGAATGGAAAGTATAAAACCTGGAAGTTGTGATTCTTGTGTAAAGTAAGAACGTGGTACTCTAGGAAATCTTCAGTTACTACAGTAATACATTGATTTTATTAGTTCTGAAGTGTATCGCAGGGCAAGATAAGGTACTGTATAGCAGATGGTCTTCTCATAAGGGACATAACAAAACCAACTCAAAAATAATTAAATAGCGCAATTATTCTCCAGCCCTGGGGAACATGGGCTGGGCTGTGGTCAGCTTGCAAACAAATTTATGGTAAACCTTGCAGTTGCCAGACAGTTGATATGAAAGTATGCAGGTATTTTCTCTCTTCTGGGCAGTACAAAACAATGACTGTAAGTTGTATAAGAATTCATCTGCAAGTCCAATATTTACACAGTTATTGTATATTTTTTTTAAGATCATACATCAAATATCCTGCAACAAAAGAACTCTCTGGAATGCAATTAGGCTTCAATTTACAGAAGAGGGAAAGTCAGTTAAATAAAATATGCAGAAGTGTAAATCTTCAAAAATTTGCTGGCTCAATAAAGTTTGCAAAAACATTGAACAGAAGAGGAAAGGTCCTTTAAATTTTCTTCATAAAAATACGTGAAAATTTTGATCTTTAAGGCTCAGCGGGTATTATGTTCCTACTTCGAAACCTTTTCCACAAGTCACACACTGCTTTTCTAGTAAATATTGCCACATTTTCACACTCAATCTATGGACTTCTCGTTAAAGGAATCCTCATTTAGCAGCACTGAGCAGCACACACATGTGCAGGTAATACAGAGAAAAACTTTCACAAGAACATTTTCTCCCTAGCAACTGTATGGCCTCTTATCTTCCACAGCTTGTGCCAGCTACCCCAGTACCTCCTTTCTCTACATAATTCTGTATCATTAAGTTATACGTAGAAAAATACAGACTTTCTGCAGCAGACTCCTGTAACGTGAGATTAGATGTGCACATATGAACACACCTAGATGCACAGCTGTTCTTACTCAGCTAATGCAGTCAAATCCTTTCATATTGTTTGCTCTCACATAATTACATAATCTAATATATATTTGGAAAAAGACCTTGAATTATGTGTGGAAAATACTTGCCTGAACAAGTAGCTGAAGACAGTAATTTGGTACCTATTCAAAGCATTGAGCATGTTTGCTCCTTCAGAAACACTACGCAGCTTACACTACTCAAAATTGTTGTGGCAGGATTTTCTCCAACCTGACATAAGATAGCTAACAAACAATTGGAATAAGTAAGACTTAGAATTATATTTACCTGATTCTCTTGTACGAACATGGGTCCATCCACTAGATACTGATCCTCCTTCATGTGAGGCAACCACCCTATAAAGGTATTCTTCAAAGAATAGAGAGAAGTATAGAGGAGGGGGGGAAAACAGAAAGAAAAATAAAAACCACACCACCCTGAACTTGGTAATACATTAATACAGAATGGAAAAAAAATTATGTATTTCATTTAAGGACCCAACATGTTACCTGTAAATGGTTGTAGACCACTCTCATAAACACTCTGCTCTTTTCCTCGGTATACTAGGATGGAGTCATTTCCCCTGCAGTTAACAGCACTGTCAGTTGATAGGCATCCATCCAGATTGACTCTGACAGCACTGCTGGACACAGATGCCAAGTTAACGACAGCACCTCGTGTAAATTTAACATCCTTCATGCAACCACCGAAACCTAGCAAACAGTAAGGGATTAGTATCACATAAAGAGCCTCAGTCATTAATTAAGAATCACTTTTGTTCCTTTCAGTCCTGTATTTTCAGCGTTAAAGACTGTAATGTGCGTATGTTGACTTCCAGCACGGCATTCTGTCCCCACTTTCAAGATACCAAGCTGGTAAAAATTCCTGGTATTCTGGTGTTGGGTTCCTGCCTTACTGAACTATACTTTTATTGTTATCAATCCCATCCTGCAAGGAAATAGCTTTCTGTTTTTTCTTCTGTCACTTCTCTCTTTCAAATTACTACCATAAAAGCAATTCTGAGTTTGAAAATCAGCTTTCTGCTGCTTGCTAATATTTTGTCAATATACATACTTCCTCAAACTAAGAGGACTATGTAGATTAAAAACATAATTGACTTCAGGACATCATGGAAGTGTATCAGTTTTTCCTAATGGGAATATAACTGGTATGCTGTTTACAAACATACTCTAAAACCGTAACCTCAAACTGTTCATTTATGAGGGAAAAAAACCCTTAATTTTATATTTATTTCTATATATACTTATAATATTATTTCTGTGTGTGAAACTTTCCTATCAACATTACAAATGTTAAATTAGTTACTTGCAGTAAAATCAACGCTAAAAAATTCAGAATGCAGTTAAAATTTCTATATACTCCTATGACTTAATTTACAAATAAATTAACAAAGTCATAAAAAATAGTTCTCAAATCTGAGTACAGTGATCAGTGTTTAACATAAAACGAAAGTAAGCACTAACCAAACTGAAGACTTCAATTCATTGAAGAATTATCTTCGTAAATTAAAAATCAGCCTCTCAGATCAGTGCTCCTTTTAACCTTTGTGAAAGCACCGTATTTACACCTTATGTACTTTTATTGTCTTTATTACTGCAACATGGCAGATCACAGTAACACCTGCCTTAGCTACCTGATCTGAGAACCTAATATCCATACATAGTTCATTCAAAAAGAAAGGAACACTGAAGTTAGACACCCATTTTGAATAACCCTCTAAAACACCTCCTCTCTCTATTGTGTCTAAATTCCACAATGCTAGAAATTTAGACAAACTGCTCCTTAAAATTAATACATCCTAATTTAAGCCTAACTCCTACTCCACAGTGATCTGCTAAATTTCTTAGGCGGTTTGTGGCAGAGGAAAGAATTAGTCCCAGTCTGCACGGGCATCTAAATCATCAGACAAAATGAACAGTTTAGTTTGTGATAAGATGCATACCTATTGTAATATATTCTTTCTAGCATCTTTTTAGCTGCATTTATCACCGTTTGAAGATTTCTGATCTTGCTTACCCTCAGGTAGCTGCTAAATAATGACAGCGCAAATTTTCACAAATATTCCTGCTAGCTCCCTTCCATCTTGCCCTCTCAGGAGGGCATGTGATGGGTCATGCAAAGGCCCTTTACTCTTAAAGTTATAACTAACATGGAGGTGGGAGGAGGATATTTATCCCATACTTGCTGTGAGGAAAGCAATATTCCTTTATTCAAAATTAACTACCAAGCAGCCATGAACTGAGAAAACCTTTTGTAAGTATTATTAAAGTGGGAGGGTCTCCGTATTTTATTATCACACCACTGCATCATTATAGTCCTAAATAAAAGTATGCTTAAAAGCTGTAATGACTAAACTCACTTATCTAAATCTACATCTAGAAACACACAAGAATATTTTTATCTTGAAACACTCTGAACATAAATACACAGCCACCATCTTATTTTGCAGCATGAGGAGGAGGCTTGGTGAAAAAAGTAGTGTTTATTGATGTGCCTCAACTCGCACTTCAGATATTCACTCTAGACTTTATTTTGCCCTAGATTCTTTGATCACAGATCTCTTTGCTGCAGGATCTGTGAACACATCCACTCACGAGGCTGTACCATCTGCTACTAGGCAACACTGACACAGTACCACCGGCTAGCTCTTTCGGGCCATAAATATTATGCACCCAGACCTGGAGGAAGATTATAATATATGCGATACCTACAGCTGGAGGAATACTTAAAACTATATTTTAGAGCTATCTGTCAATGCCAGTGCATGGATTTGATGCAAACTATTCCACAGTACTGAAGCTGTGAAATCACAAGGCTTCAGTGCAGCTCTTCAGAGCTTACTTGAATGCATGCATTCAACGTGAGTTCATGCATTCAACGCCACTTACTCCCCACTAATCACTTCCTGACAGCTACTTATTTGCCCACAGTATCTGAAAAATACACCATGACCGATGAATAGATTTGTAAATAATGAAAAAACATACCCAAACTGTAAACAGAGCTAACAGACACCTCACGTGTCATACAGTAGATCCCTTTGTGGAGGCCACTAGTATCAGGCTGTAATTAATGCTCCTCTCTTTTCCCTAGAATTTTGACCAGAACAGAAGGATCACAGTGATAGCTAAAAACATGACCGCTTCCCCTTCTTCTGATAACATGGAAAACATCACAGTAACAGCCAAAATCCAAATTCACGGGTTTATACTCAATTTTTTAGACCAGAATCAGTACCACCTAAAAAAGGGCTAATAAACTGTCAACTATTCTTCCATGTGGCAGCATCCAGCCTCCTTACAGTGATTTAAGCTATGTTTACAGTCTTCTACTGGTTTTGTATTCCAGATCTGCAGATCACAAATAGATAACACGAAACAAATTTATCTAAATTGGCTTTCTCTGAAGATTTGAGAACTTCTGTTTGGGCATCTCAGATGACTATTTGCTACTCTCCAGTTCCTCTCCTATTAGTTAGATTGTTTCAGATATCAATGGGTTGGAAGAATTTTTATAGCATTACAGAGGAACCAGGACTAAGTAAAGCTAGATGGGTAGGAATAACTGGTAGCTAAAGAAGCAATGGGTGGGAGGAAAAAAATCATGTTACATATTCATGAATTTACACTATCATCAGGAAAATGTCCACCTTGTACATTACACCAGTTTTTGAAAAAATGTATCTTCCTCTTGGTGTCATCTTACCTTGTTCTAAGCCCAACTCTTTACAAAAATTCTGAACCTCAGGTGGGATTCCTCCTATGTAGACGGGTGAGTTTACTTTCAGCTCCCGAACACGGGGTTCAAGCATCTGCTCTCTCAGTTCATTCATACTTGCTGAAACTACAGAGCCCTCCTTATTCACAGTGACTTCGTTCCACTTTCCATCACAATAAGACAGTCCTATCCAGAGATCCACTTGTGTAAAGACAATGCCCGTTTTTAAAAAGATGTTTAATATTCCACTTTTCAGTTCAATCTATATATTTTAAACAAGAAAAAAAGATTTTGAAGAAGACATCACATACGCAGCAACAACAGACAGTTATTTTACAAAAATCATCAAGGGAGTCAACAAACAAGATCAATGAACAATGAATGTTTATGTTCAGGATAGCAGAAATTACAATAAAATTGTTTACACAAAACATGCAAAATATAGTGCGTAGGAATGTAGGAAAATATAATCTGGTTTTTTTGACAACTGACTGGCACTAATGTAACTAAATAAAAAGAAAAGAGTGAATCGGGACTGTTTTGCTTTTTTTTGAGAATGAGAAAACATTATTTTATCTATCAACTCATTTTTTAGAAGAATGTAACAAGATAATAAGGAAATGAAATGTCAGACTTGATTAAGGTCTTTTTAATTGGCTGGTGAACTCAATTTCAATTTTTTCCAGCATACATTGATTCTTACATTCATACATTTTGTCCTTATTCTTCTAAATCTTGTAAAAACATAATTGGTTTTGTATGTGCTTTTTGAGATAAATTTTACTTAAATTTTTCACTCCAGAAGTTTCCAAATGCTTTACTACAAGACTCTTTATGCCAGCTGAATGGAACACCAGTGGGCTGAGGCTGTAAATTGACATGTATAAAGCACTAAACATATAGGTGTTGAACCGGTAGTTGAAAAATATGGATACATAACACATAGGTGATGAACGGGTAGTTGAAAAATATGGATACGTTCAAAAAAAAGGCATTACTGTTCCCATGCCAAAATCTTATTAAGTTAAATAAACCCTACAGATTTAATATAAATGCTTATCACCAATGTACACAAACTGACGTTTTTAGGTTACGGATAACATTACAGTATTTGTAATTGGATTAGATTTCCTTAACAGGGACCCCAACTGAAGAAAGAACGCAACGGTTGAGATGTCACAGGCAATACAGGTCCTGTTCCAGAGTGGGTCCATACTTTTTCCCATTTCCAGGAGTTCAGAGACCTTCATAGCTAAGGACTCTACAATCCAAGTGAAGGACTGATCATAGCATCAATGCTGACGAGTATAGCTTGAAAAAGCAGTCCATTGGACAAGTCACCATTCTCCTTCACTGATGAGAATTAATATGGAGCACACTGTGCTGGTGTGAAGAAAGCATTCAGCTACATGACTACAGTAATATGCCAGCAAGTCTGCCAGACGTGGAAACTGGAGAGAGGGCATGGTGTTTGACAGAGGGTCACTACTCAGCACATCCCTCTTCCAATTTGCTCATCTCGGCATAGTCTTAGAGCAGGCAGTGAATAATGCTTGTGCTTTTTGCGTTGACCTAAACTGACATTTAGAATGCCCAAGTGCAGCTAAAGATAGAGGACCACTGTTCACTTTGAACTGTTCTACATGGTGAAGTTAAAAAAAAAAAAGAAAAACTGAAGTCCTGCATAGATCTATCATTCTCTCTGTATTGAGCATAGGCTGAGAAAAACAACAGATAAATTGTTTCCTTCAGATAAAATTCTAGGACCACTTAATGAGCTTGATTGTTAATCTGTCTTTGGAAAATATATTATTACTTTAAAACAAAAACGGATGAAGATCATCTTATTCCGCCAGACATCTCAGTTACCACCTCTCAACAGAACAAGAGCATTGTATCACAGCTCTAAACCTGAGCAGGTTCTCAGTTTAATGCATAAAAGCATACTTGCTTTTCAGAATATGGGGTAAAAATATTAATACTATTCCCTCTGCACACAATTCTTATTTTGATATACCTGAGCCTGTCAGGTTGGAATTAGGAAAGCCAAAGCTTAGCCACAATCTGGAAGAGTAATTATGGCTTCATGTCCTTTGAACTGGGAAGTCTTTCTGAGATTCAGGAATACAAGCAGGGATAAGCAACGGACTTCAAAAGAACTTGGCAATGACAGTCAGTCTGTGAGCCCTTTGAAAGAAAAAGTACGTGGTGTTGATGTTGATCCATTCTTTCCAGTTTCAAGGTTAAATCAATGAGGTTAAAGAGATGTTCTGTACTGGTACTGGCCCTGTCCAGACCTGCCAGCCAGAGAGCTGAGGCCCAAAACAGACCCCTGAATAGCCTACTCAGAATCAGTCACTCTAATGGAAAGGGAATCGGAATCTCTTCCTGACACCAGAGAGAAATCACTAGTGACCAACAGGAATATCACCTTCACAAGTCCCACATGAGTACTAGTCACTTCTTTGCTAATAAAAAAAGATTTCCAATTTGAGTTCTCAAAACACTCATTTCACACCCCTCCTTAGTTCCATCACAGCTAATGCTTTCATCTTGGATGCTGGTTATTTTACTTCATGCAGCTATTCAACAGTGCGATTCTTTTGCAAAAAAAAAAAAGTTCCTGCAGGTCTTCTTTCTTTGCAGCTTTGCAGAAGCAAATCAGCTACAATGTTGTGGAGCTGGTGCCAGTGTTGCACATAAGATTAACAGTGCTTGGGCTTTTGCTGCTCTTCTAAGAGCTCAGCATCAAAATCAGTAATGCAGATTCTATCAGCAGTCACAGTACCTTCTTTCAGTCACAGACTCATGAGGAAACACGTGCCAGAGTGAGAGCTAGTGCTTCATGCTAGTTTACCTGGTCACAGTTTGCTCATAATTATTATGCCTGGATCCAAAGAGAATCAGATTGACCTCTCTGGCTTGAGTTAATTTTCAGGGCATGGAAGAAGTGACCTTTACACACAGCACCTTTCTAGGTCATAATTTTGTCTTGGGCAGAAGACAAGACAGTCTTCAGCTGTTGGTAGCAGGCCAGCCGTGTGTCTTGCTATAACCATTCCAAAACTATAAAGCTAATAAGAGAGCTGTGACCTATGCAAAGGGAAGGGTCAGGGAATATAGTCTTACAACGGCACTCAGGATAAGCAGTATAGCTTCTAATCTGTTTTGCAGTTGAAGTGTCTCCTGACCAAAGCTCCTAACAAAGACATCATAGCTCATGCGCAACATGCTACACACCTCATTTTCACTTTCTATTAACCTTTTTTTGTGAGCTCAAGTGTACGGAAAAACCTTCTGTCATCATTATGTTTGTGCAGAACACAAAGCTGTGAGGGCTGGAAAAGCATGTGTATACCCATCCTCTCTAAAATTCCTCATCTTAAAGCTATGGAAATGTTGAGGTCAGGAGTAAAGTGAGATAAAAAAAAATTACTTGACTTAGGTCAGATGCTAAGAAAAAAATCTAATCACAGTTTTCAGCTAAAAACTATATAAATATAAAACTGCTAAAATTCTGGAAGTATGAATAGAGAAGGAAAGTGTTTTGTTTAACTACTTCATGCTTTTTGACTCCATTTCAATTTAGTTAAGTTCCCTTCCTCCTTTACAGTCAGAATCTATTTTCTCATATTTCTGTCGGTCTTTCGCAGAGCAAGAGAAAGGAAAAAAGATCATACACTGAAAGAATCTCCAGAAGAACCCAAACCCCATGCTTGTCCCTGTGAATACTGTTCATGTAAATAGTGCACCTGAACTGTGAATTACACACAAGTCTTTTCAGGACGGTACAGCAGGGTATGCATAGGATCTTATGCTATTAGCGCATGATTTTGGTCATTACTTGAGGCTAAAACTGAAGTAATAACATGTAATTAGCAAGACTTGTTATTGGAACTCATAATTTTTTTAACTAGGGCTGCTTGAAAAAGAGGAAAGTATCAGGTCTAGCAGAATTCAAAACCTAGGAAAAAATGATGTGCTGGAAAAGTCAGTAATATAAAAAGTAAATACAGAGTAAGTTATAGCTGACCTGAATAGGAGAAAAATATATTTACATGTTTTAGGTCAGAAGTTTAAAAGAAAAGGGACATTAGATATAATGCCATGCAATAAAACAGGCTGTGACATGACAGCCATTAGCAAAACAGCTCTATATTAATAAATAAATGAATGAAAACCAATAAAAATGCAGAAAGGGCAGATAGGGTCATAAAGAGTAACAATCAAAACTCTAAATGTAAATCATTGCTTCTTGGACCAACTGAAGAGATATTACTCACAATGTAATCCTCTGTAATAACTACTAGTTGGTGCTAGTAACTATAGTTTGACCCACTAAGCAATGGTGACCAGTCTAAATACATTCAGAATTCTTGGGGGAAGAAAAACATGAAATTCCAGAGCCATGTAACTAATTTAAAAAAAAAAAATTAAAAACTACTACTAACACATTGAACCTTAAATAAAATATTTGAAAAGATGGAAGCACAAATACTTCTGGGCACAAACCAGTCTTACTTAAGACACCAAACTGAATGTTCATAGGCATTGTCTGTCAAATTTGCCTAATACAGGATTTGTGCAGCTTCCTCTACAGTGTTGGGAAAAGCGACAGGGATGAGATGGGCTTAAGCTGGACCACTAATTTCCATCTGTATGTTTCAAATCAGAATGAAGAAATCAAACTGATTATAAAAACATATATATACATTAAAGAGAAAGGCTTACTAGGATACAGGACAATTTCCGTCACAAACTTTCTGATTTACAATTTTACTAATTTTGTTCTAATGCAAGAACTGGGAAATTGGGTGACTCTATACATTCCCAGGAATGAAGCAAAAGCTTTTAATATACATCTTTTATTCTCCTTTCTAATCATTTTTAATTCAGCAAAAAGAATAAATCTGCTTTTCATATATTGAAAGCTTTCTTATTTATGATATAAATAACACAGATAACTTCTTCTGAGCACTAGCTGGAGTCTTCTGGCTCCCCTTACACTTTGACATGCCCAGCATTTCAAACAAGTAAACCACAAAAAAACCTTCTGGTTTGAAATTTCATTAAGAGCTGGACATATCTTAGCAGACAAAACTCACAGGTCAAATCTTAACATAGTTATTTGTATTTCTGAACTTACTGCAAGATAATCTGGGCCGTCTTTATTGTAAACAAACAAAAGCAATCCATTCAGTTGATCTGTTCTAAATTTGAACGAGATCTCAAACTCCAGCCCACCACTGAAAACACTTGAATGCAGTTCCAGGAACCCTTGAAAGAAAGTGAATACATGCATAAGTTAATCAAATGTATAAATAAATAGGTTCAAGAAACTAAAAGCAAGATTCTAGGTGCTAGTGCCTACTCTGACATGAAACACTTGGGTTTCAAGATTAAGGTTTACCACTTTATTGTTCACACATTTGTAAAGGACAGTTATCTATAACGTACTGCATCAAACCAGACTGGTGCAATGTCCTAAATTTTGCTACCAGGCATATTTTTGATACATTATAGGCATCTGTGTCTCTTCAAAAGTGAAACTTCACCTTTCACGTGCATATCAAATCTGCATACAGTTACAACAGCACTACCTGTCTGTGCATGCAATTCCTCTTTCATGCGATAGTCTTCTGTAAACCCAGAAACCAAATTTTAAACCATCTAAGATTAATCTTATATAACTAAAACTGCTTTGAAAAGCAGGTCACTGCAGTACTTTTGATACAATCATCTTTTATATCTCGAGAATATACTTGGCTAGTGCAATAGTACAGCAAACTACCTTTGCCAAGAAAATGTGCTCCTTCAGAGAGGACAATGGGGCATCCTTCCCAAATATGATAGACGTTGTTTTGCTCTTCAGCATCCTGCCAGTTCAAAGATTCCCAGTTTTCATAGGGAGTATGTAATTTTTTCAAAAATATCTCACTGAGACACCCCACAAATCCTTTCTGGACAATCATCTTCATCCCTGTAAAAAAATAAAAGTTTTTTAAGCCAATCACCTACAACCAAACACAGGGATTAATTTATGTTTTATACATGATCACCCTATCATATACGTCCATGTGTGTATTGATAACCAGCCATCAGTCACTTCATAAAGTTGGTCTCCCAGCCAAGTCAAGATTTCTGAATGGGTCTAGTGACTAAAGAAAGTAGCTGCTGCTACGTAGCTAGAAATCATTGAAGTCTTCGAGATTTTGCATACAGATACTTTCAAATCAACAGCATAAATCTACTCCATGAAGATTCCAAGGAATTTTTTTCAGGTTTACCCTCTTTAAACAAAACAATAACGCACATATTTCTGGTTTTAGTAAAGTGACAGAGAAGGAAAGAGGGAATTGGGCTCTAGTGTCCCTCATATCAAATTATCAACTAGATTTCACATCCTTACCTATGGTGGAAACACAAACTTAACAAACAATTTTGCTTTTCGGTTAATATGAAAAAAACAAGAGCCTGGATATGAATCCAGTGAGAACAGCTGGTTGTATACTATTTTTTTTTATGCAGTCACCCCTCTGTTCCCTGATGGCAGAATAAACACTCAGCATATATATCAAGTTCATATATGAAAACATATGTTTATTGATTCTTCTGGAAGCCAGCTACAATCCAGCTCCACATAAATACAACTGTAGAATACAGATATATCCATAGACCATGGAGTTCAATGCAACAATCCCTGAAGAATACAAACTCGCACCAAAAAAGGTCAGTGTTGTATCCCTGCATGCAGGTGGGATGCACAACCCTGTGTTTAAACTAATAAAAACAATTTGTATGTGCATTTTGGAAAATAATTTGGGAATCTATAAACTAAAACATACCCGTAAGTTCCACATGCATACCAGTTCTGTGCATAAAATTCATTACAATGTACACAGACCTCATACACTGTTTTACTGCTGATGAAATCAGCTATATAAATGTTGCAATCTAACCTGAAAGGTAAAATTCGAGAAACATACTTATTTTCGATTAAAACAACTATGTAAATAATTAGGCAAATTAAGTAATGTCCTTATGTTTCTGACACAATGTCAATACAGCCTACAGCACTGGAAAAGCAGTTAAGTCAGTGCCACTGTATAGGATTCGTTATATCACAGTCATACTCACCTACATCCTTTCTTACAATAGTATAACCCTGTGGAAGTCCTCCAACAAAAACTCCGGTGTTCTCTCCAATAATGGTGCTGCCACTAGTAGCTAAGGAGGAACCTGGACAAAATAGGTTATTAGGCTTGTGTTCAATGCTTTCAAGAATTTTCAATCCAATAACAGAATATCAGTGTTTGATAAAAGCTGCTAATGTAATAGAATATCCTAATACTTTTCCATACATATCCAGGAAATATTTACAGCTCTGTTTTACAGAATATCATCAACACAACCATAGATTCACAAGCACAAAAAGACAAACTCCTCCCACTTAGTATTATCAAAGATTCACAGCAGACAGATCCCTCAGATGCACAGACAAAACAGTAGCGATTTTGTCAGAAAATTGAGTGATTTTTTGCTGTGTGGATGAATAAAGGTAGTTGAAAAGTGAGCAATACCCTGAGTGATACCAAAATAATAAAGCAAAATGGAACTGAAGTTATTACCTGTGTATTGACCATCCACTGTGATGTTGCCCAGTGCTTGAATCCGTGTAGCAATTATTTGGTGCCAACTGTTATCATTGTACTCCTTCCCACCATCATTAGTCGGAGTGACTGCTACAGCAGATCCCTTTTATTAACAGAAGAATCTGATTTAGAATGTTATGATGGCAAGATTTAGAATTACACCTTACTGTTTATAACACACCGTGGTACACAACACACAAAAAAAGACAGAAGTCCTTTATTTAACTTCTTTTAGAATACTGAAAGATGTTTAGGACTGATTTCCCCACTAAATTAACCTTCTCAAGTAATAAATGAGAGATCAAGGATCCAGTTCAGTTTCAATTAAAAATAGAAAACCTTATGTAGTTCCCCTGATAAAGACAAGGATGAGGCAGAAATTATTGAGGGTCATGTCACTCAGATTTTGAGTTTTGGTTTTTTTACTTATATATTAATTAAGTCTCTGTTTAACTACTTCATGGATTGCTGTGGGTTTGAAGTTTATGGCCATGACTCAATATTCCATCTGCAGAAAGCAACTGTATATCAGGATTGCTGAGTGCAGCACCTACCTACAGGAAGAGACCCCCAAAAATGTATTTGTAGGACAGTGTATATGTTCTGTCTCTGTTAACGTGGCATCAAGAGGACTTGAATTTTTAGGCGAGAGTATAATACACTTAGGAAGGAAAAGGTCATACCAAGAGATTTAGAAAAAAGAAAAACAAAACAAACAAAACAAGGTAGTTATTGAAGATGTTTGCACTGTCCAAGGGATGTCTGTAAAAGCGTTTTGAAATTTAACTAGAATTTTTACCTGGTTTTGTTAAAAAAAAATTATGAGGGGGTGGAATTTAGAGACATCCATGACAAAATACAGAAAAATCTTTTCTGAATTACTCAGCAAGAGGAACATAACAGATGCAGTTGTCAAACCAGGTCTCAAGACTGTAAACAACCAAAGTATCTCATACATTCTTATAATGATGCAATAAAAATAAAATTAATGTATTTCAAGAATTTTCACGAGATCTATATCCAAATAATCTTCTAATTTCCCAACAATTCCTGTAATATTGTATCAAGATTTTATATTGTACTTAAACCATCTGGAAACTCAAAGTTATTCTGCTGAATTCACAGAATAGAGTTGTCCTATGTATCAGGCATATGAATGGAAAAACATTTCTTTGCATAGCCACTACATAACATTAAAGAACCGCAACATCTGCAGTTGCTTTACAGCTTAAGACAGGCTTCAAAAAAACAATTTCCAAAAAAACATGTAAAAAAGAAAAATAAAAGTTTCCTTATAATTTGGGGGTCTATCTTGTTACTTTGCAGTAGCAAAACAGATAGTTCAGAATTTTGGGTTTTTTCCCCAGATCTTCTAGTACTTTCTGGCTCAAGGACCTTTAGAGTTATGCATATGAAGAAAACCTGTTGACAAAAACAACCACCTATTGTGATTAATACTAAAAACCTCTTGTTAAAATTTAGTATTCTACCTTTAGTAATGTGCATCACTTAGAAATTGCTTGTCAGCATACAGAATTACAGTCACAGTGTACATTTCACAGTACATTTTGAATTGCAGACTGCCATTGTGTCTGCTAGGTATGAAAATATGATACGTACATATGAACCTGATTACAAAAAAAAAATCCCTAATAAATGTTTACAGCATGTTTCCTACTCCACTCAGCCAACATCTTGTTACTGAGGCAGTCTGTACAGCAGTCCTCTGTCCCACGATAACAATACAAAGCTATATATCCTTACATACTAATGTGCACTTTTTCATATACTATTTTTTATTGTCTTCTCTCCTATTTCAACATTTTAATATTTTACAAACACACATTTCATTATCGCAGTTTAATAATTAAAACCAGAACTGGTGTCATGCCCAATTAATGTGCCCTGGTAGCATGCCCATTAGTTTTTCCATTAGTGAATTCAACAATACTAATGGGATTACTAGCATGGGATGCTAATTGGGCGTGACATAAGAAACTGGCTTACTTCTTAGCATACCCTTGCTAATGATGAAATTAATGAGCATTTTATTAAATGCTGTCTCATCAAAGTGTACTTAGTTAGCGTTAAAATTGTTACAAACGATGCTGCATTCTAAAGATCAGGTGCCTGAATAAGTGGTTCTTCATATTATGTTTGGCAACAGTCTAGAGCATTAACAGTTTTACACACCAGAAACCACACTTCTTTGTAACCAGTTCAGTCTGGGACCACACAACTATATGTGCTAACCTGTGCTTAATTTCAGGGAAAAAAAAACAAACAAAAAACAATATTCAGGGTACCGCATACATCACATCAGAGGGCTCTGTACGGCGCTTTATCCAGAACCATCTGAGTGACTACGCAATCACATTCAAATATCCTGTTGTGAAATGGCTTGTTATGCATTTTGGAAATCACACACAGGGAACCAAATCTGGATTAGTCTGCCAAGCCATACAACAAGTCTTAATTTTTAGTAGCCCACAGGCAGTAATAACTAAATAAATACCATTCTCTGTGGCTATTCATGCTGATGTTTACATTCACAAAAATACATAGAAACATCACAAACACGGATCTTCAAAGATACTGTCTAGGTGCCAAAGACTAAATGTAACTGTACTTCTCCCAGTCAAGTTTTTAATGCCCAAACTCCTTCCACAGCAAAGGTGAACAAGTACTGAAATTCTGCCAATGCCAAGCAGTAAGGTGTAGTTGGGATTCACAGCTCGGTGTTCTCAGTCCTCTTTTTTTTTTTTTTTTCCTGGGAGTAACAGTCACCCTCAGACTGTGCCTACTACTTCAGCTTCTACACAAACCACAGGCAACGACAAAAGTATCTGGTGTTCCTCTCTTTTTACTGTAAAATTTAGCAAATGGATCATCTTTTTGGCAGAGTTGAATTCAGTTCCCTCCATATTGCGAGAAGAATCCCAATACTCTATCCACAGACTGTCCTAATTACTAAGGAAAAAGATTCTCCAGATTGGCCTTGAATTTCCACTGTTAGTGATTTCACTTTGTATAAAATATTCAGTGCTTCCCTGGGAAAAAGATATAATAAATGACCTGTGGCCACTGAAAGATAACTACAAATTTAGCTAGGGTTGATTGTGTGATTTAGGGGCGGATGTAAAGGCATTATGATGAGAAGAAAATCCACAGACAGTTGAAGGCTTGCAGGCACACTGAGTTTGGAGGAAGGCCTATGGAACAATTTGATTATGCAGACAAGACTGAGAAAGACATCTGTTAGGAAAAAAACCTCATGCTTCCTGGACCATGAGTAGAAACGTCTGAAGAATGACATGAAAACAATTAGGAAGGCAAAAAGAGCAGCTAGACAACACAAAAGGGAGACAAAAGAGATGGTCGGAAAATAGCTAAATGAATGGTGGTGCACATAACATTGAGAAAAGTATGAATGGACAGGAAGAAAAGGATTTGTAATTAACACTTGGAGAAGGAAGAAGTTAGGCTGCTGAAGACTCCCCATGAAGGAGACTTGGCAAGACTATCCCCAGAGCAGATATAACAAAGAGAAAACTTGATGCTGATCACAAGCAAAGATACATACCAGAATCCTGAAAGGGACTAAGGGTAAAAATGATTAGCCTATGACAGGACACAACTGGAAGGGCGCACAGTATATGGCACCACACTGCTATAGATAAAAAGCAGCAGACACACAGTTGTCATCAAAATGAACTTTTGCAATTTTTAGAGAAGAGCACAAAGGCAGAGCCATAAATACTTATCATATATGCCACAAGGATAATTGGAGAAAACAATGCATATAACCTGGCTAAGAAACCACGTTATGTCAATAAGTAGTAATTAAAGCATTTGCACACTAACACAAACTGCAATGCACAAATGAAGGATTAAGAAATGCTGCTGCAGAATATGACACCTGACATTCTAGAAGAGCAATAGCAAGTGATGGCAAAAAGAAAAAGGAAAAAAAACCCACAAAAACCAGAAACAAAGGTAAATATAGTAAAGTAGCACAGCATATTAAGAATACAGAAGACTTAAAAAAACTTCTGTGAAAATTTGGTTATCAAAATTTTTCAAAGAACACTACCAGAAATATATTAAAGTAGGCCACAGTACCCTACTTCTGAATATGAGAATGGACATGAATCTCTTCCACATTATTAATGAGAAATAAGAAAGCATTAGCTTTCAAGATAGTAAATCAAATGTTAAGACCTACACTATTCCTGAATGCCTTGAATGATAGATTTATTTTTTTTCTATAAACAGTCACTGAAGCAGTAACATAGGCTATTTTAGACTTTACAGGAAGAGGACATAACATGGAAGTGATGATCCTAAAAACCAGCATGAGACAGAGTTGCGAGATTCAAATGAAAAAAATAAACGATACATTTAGAAACTAGCAATTTGTTACAAATCAAGGTAGTAACTATTGAAAATATTAGCTGAACTGAGAAGCTCTAGGCACTGAACATGGATGACACCTGCATTTTTTACAGTTAAGAGACAGGGGAAAAAAGAGGCGGGGGGGGGGGGGGGATGGGTGGGAAGGGAATGTAAAACCAACCAACCAAAAAAAGCCCCAAATCAGCTACTCTCCCATCCATCCCCCTTCCTCCACATCCTCCAACTACTGTGAATCCCAACAAATGCAACACAAATGCATCGTCTTCTAGGGAATGAGTCCAACCTAGCTGATGTGAAGCTACTTCAGAAGGAGCAAATCTCCAAGGAGAGCTAGGAATACTATTTAAAGCACTAAAATGCTAGTGGAAAGATATCCACTCCCATTAAAACAACCCCCTCCCCCCCCAAAAAAAATAATCAAACCATTACACCTAGAAAGATTTCACAAAAGTAATAAAAATTCCTTTTCAGTTAAGTGAAGGTGTAAGTGTAAGATAAAAACAGAACTAGTACCTATTAAAATGTGGGTGACAGCAACATTAACAACAGCGTTAAGCATGCTCCCAAAAATAGGAGTACACACTGATTCAGTTTACAACAAGGAAAAGAAGATAAAGCCTTTGTGTAAATACCGTGGAAATAACAGAAATTTACATCTTGGGGTCCAAAACAGATTTAATGTTTTATAGCATAGCTATCACATGCACAGTAGCCTCTGCGCAGCATCGTGCCTCCTCTAACAGATTCTCCAAAGCTGAAGAGGATCTTTGCTGCTGCACAACACCTCCGCACGTCACAGCGCACCAGTGCCTGGACCATAGCAGCGCTCAGGAAGCAAAGGTTTACAACGGGTCATCAAATCTCTGAACCCCCACCGTTTTATCCTGCTAAGCATTTCTGTTCAACCCCCCGAAGCAGTAGACACAACACCAATCACATAATTAGACGCCGAGTTGTGACAGAAGATCTGGCTGACACAGCAAGCAGACCTTCCAGCAGCAGTTGAGGCAGCAGTAGTAACCTTACGAAAAGGATGCAGATATATGGATAAATATGATACCACATTCTGCCGATATCGTTAGAAAATCCGATAATTACTTGCAGTTCCCTGCATATTTATGAAATACAAGCAAGTCTGTAATGTTTTTTTTATTCCATGAGGAGATCCAGTTTTGGGGTGCAGAGAAAACAGCATACACCCAAGGAGAAACGCAAGGAATATGGCCTTATTTTTAATTTTGTGGAATCAATTTGATATTTCCCTCATTATTTATGTTTTTGCTACAGTCATGATTACTAGAAGAGAGAGACTAGATGTATGACATTAATGGCAACACACTGATTACAGTAAGAAAAGACAAAGTCTCTAAAATGCGAGGTTTCAAAACAATTGACTAAAAATATATAACCTTTATTTCCTAAGTTGAAATACTAGTTCTGCCCATTTTTGAGATCTTGGTACTTAAAACTGTAGTAGTGTTTGGTGGTACTGACAAAAAAAAACCCAACGCATAAAAATGCAAAAATAAAGTCCTGAATTGTGGCAAATGCAACAAAAAAAATGAGCAAAGCTTTAGTGTTTCAGTGTCTTTCCCTAAAATCTCCACTTAACGAAGGGTTATGAGAAGCAAATTAACTTGTGCCAAATAAATAAATAAATAAAAGTTAAGTATGTACAGTACTGAAATAAATAATATAAGCTATTTTTATAGGATCCTGTCTTTTTTTGTACCTGTGGATCAAAAAGAAAGTAAGGACGCCCACTCCTCAGTTGAAGTGCAATGTATTCCTCCTGATTCCCAGGTGATGCAGAGAAAAAAATCAAACCATCAGGTTCCTGGGTTCTAAATTTCACTTTAATACCTGGTTAGAAAAAGCAAGTAGATGGTTAATGCCAAAAGTGATTCTTATGCGTTCTAACAAAAATCATAAACAAAAAGTTGTTTTAAAAACAGCAGTAACATGGCAAACCAAAATCACAGAAGTTTTGTTCCCCCGAACCCTTGCTAGTCATTGCAGGAGAAATTTTACTAATCCAGACCAAGTCAGTCCTTGAGAGAAAGTTCTGTGATGTCAGAGCCCTTACTCACCTGTTGAAAAAAGGTATGTAATTGTGACTTACGCTGTTTAGTAACTTCTTAAGAAAAATGTAATTCAGATATTAGCATACTATTGTAATAGTTGATGATTTACATGCAGATTTTCACTTATCACTTAACATTTCTATTGGCAAAGTAGGAATGAGATTCCTGCATGAAAAAAATAGTGGAGTTTGGGTTCCACAAGATAGATATGTATGTATTTATACGTATATCCTTTTATAAATACATATATCTCAGTGCACAAAGAAAACATGGGAAAGAACAAGTTTTAACAAAAATTGGAAATATCGCAAGGAATAATGGATGAACTAAGCTTAATTAAGAACTTTCCAGATCATTATCAATAGTCCTCCGTTTGGCTTCTGATAAAATATTGTCTCAGCACATGAATTATCATTCAAATTATATACAAGGAAAAGAATATTTTTTTTGCATTACTCTTTACCACAAACATCAAAACAAGGTCATTAAACACATCATAAATATTGGAATATTGTTGCCCAGCATGTATATATAAAAGTACAAACTTACTAGAGTAACTATTGAAGGACTCACTAATGAAACAATTCATAAACTATGTATCCAGTTTCAAGAGGTATAATAATAAGCAAGCAGGTTTAAGTAGTATAATAATAAACAGGTTTCTGATAACCACCAATCTTTCACAACTATAAGGCCTTTCTTTCAAGCTATCCCCCGGAACACCACCTTATAAAAACAGGTAAGTTCTAAAACCATATCCCAAATTTGGCCCAACTTTTCTAATGTGCAAACCCAAATATCACAGACCGAGTCTCTGGTGGAGCTGTGCTTACACTGTACTCACTTTTTGCAAAGGGAAATGAAAACGCAGCAATAGCAACATCTACCTATACCATACACTTCCTCGACATTCCTGCCTAAAATTCTTTTTACAGAGCAAAGTTACTGGGTTTCACCCAACTCCATCAAACTATTCAGTCTTTTCACATGCTTTCCCACTATCCTAAGTCAGGCAGAAAACAGAAAGTGACTGTCACAGCACTCTCCAAACTTAGCCAGCTGCAACAAGGTCTTTTACCATCTCACACCCACATACTCCTCATGCCAGTCCCTCTGCTGCCTTCTCCTTGTCCCTCCTCACCCAGGGCGCAAGTTCTCTCTTCTCTCTGCTTTTTTCTTGTCTCTTCCTCGGCTGCTCTCTCTTCACTGGCTCTCAACCACTTAACTTAACCAGCCACAGCTGCACCTTGTCTAGATCAGCCAACCCGCCGCCCCTGAAGCCAGCCCACAGCTGTATATTATCAATGCTAATTAACCCAGCTTCATTCCTCTACAATTCCCCCCCTTTTTTATTTCTTAACATTTCATACCTTATGTTTTTAACAGTCATCACAATCTTTTTACAAATAAACTTTTCATACAGTCTGAACAACTTGTCCCTGAACCCTTTTTTTTTAACATTTCATGCCTTATGTATTTAACAATCATCACAACTTTTTCACAAATAAAACTTCTCATACAATCCAGACAATTTGTCCCTGAACTCATACACATATCTCTTCTACAATTTTATCTTGGGCTTTTCAGCTTCTGCAAGGTGATCACCTTCTCATCTGCTTTCTTGAGATCTGGGATTTTGTTTTCTTCAGAGGGAAGTTCTAATGAGCTTATAGTATGTCGTCCTTTCACCTCCTGGGTCACACTGGACAGTAACCTGAATGAGCTTTCAACAGCAGATCTAGAATACAGCACTAATACATTACTCCGTGCCCCAACAAGCTTCTCAACATTCTTGTGGTCGCTCATTTCTTCTACGACTAGGAACACTTCCAACGAGCACATATACACCGGCAAGTATACCATCAGGCTGAGCAGCAACAGTGGGAGCTGCCTGTGGCACCTTCCCCCAGCACAGCCATCACCGCCGTCTGGCCAGACCCACTCTGGACCTGCCGCCGCGTCTGGCCATGTACTCTGCTGCTATCGCCCGTAACCCTCAGTCTCTTAACTCCACGGCAGTCAGGCTTCCTTCTCTTTGATCCCAACGGCTCACCTTTACCGGTGTCTGATCCAGATCCCCAGGCTCTTCCCGCCTATCTCAACGTGATCTGGATTGCAGGCTATCCCCGCCTGTCTCTGCTACGTTGGGCACCGCTGTCACTGTTCAAAACTTCAAGTGTCCCCCAGCACAGCCATCGCCACTGTCACCGCTCGTTACACTCAGTCTCATAATCTGAAGGGCCTCACACGGGGCACCAATTTGTTGCAGCACTCTCCAAACTACCGGCTGCAACAAGGTCTTTTACCATCACACACCAACATACTCTTCATGCCAGTCCCTCTGCTGCCTTCTCCTTGCCCCTCCTCACCCAGGGTGGGCGGGCACGCACACACACACGTTCTCTCTTCCTTGGCTGCCCCAACCACTGAACAGAACCACCCACACCTGCAACTTGTCTACATCGGCCAACCCACCGCCCCTGAAGCCAGCCCACAGCTGTATATTATCAATGCTAATTAACCCAGCTTCATTCCTCTACAAGTGACAAAGGATTTTCTTGTAGACAGCATCTATATTTCAAAAAAATTAAAAATCATAATTCTGATGTGCATTCATACTAGATCATGCTTATTAATTACTATACCCATAAGAAATATCCTTTGACCCCGTTTCCTAATCATGTTTTCATGTAAGTCACATGACGCACTTACAGATATGAAACATATTCTCAAGCCAATGAAAATCAGTCATGCTACTAAAATACCTGCAAAAAGCAGTCATACACAGGTAACACCCAGCAAGTGAAAAACAAACTTCATGTCCATACTTAAAGAATCTAATCCCAGAAGTGGAGAGCACAATTAATTTAACAACCTGCCAGTATTTTTTATCAAGCTGCCAAAAGACATTTCTGAAGACCAGAGGATCCCTCCTCACACCTAATTCAGAAGGACAAATACAAACAAAATAATTGAGCTCCTGCAAAACCACCATCATTTTATAATGTTATGTGAGAAAACACAAATGGTCCACAATGGTAATATTGCAGTAATTCTAAAAGTTTTCAAATGTTATGCAGGAGCTTGCTTTCTTTACATATTGAAGAGGCTTACAAATCTTATTTCCTGCCTGCAGACCTGCCACAGCTTCAAATAAAGTATCGATGAGTCAGGAACATTATTTTCAATCACAGCCCATACAGCAAATTCTTCTACATTCATTTGTTGCTTATCATGTAATGCAGAAAAGGGCTCTGCCCCTTTCAGCTCAGGTGTCTCTGGAGTTTCTTAGGAGGAAAGGAAGTTCATAAGAGCTAGTTCTAAATAAGCACTTTCATACCTCAATATTACTATTTTCTTGTATTTCTAGAAGCAAGTGCAATGGAGAAACCAAATATGTAGCAAACTTCTGCCTCATAGATAATATTTTTACTGGAAGATAAATACTTGTGAAATTAATATTTTTCACAGACTGAAAAGATTTCTTAAGTCCAGTTTGGACTTCATGGTCAAAACAAAACAGCCAGAAATCCCATTCAGACTTGTAACAGTATGTAATTTTTCTGTCTTACTGACACTGAGCACTGAAAATGGATCGAAAGCTTTCCTTTGAAAATCTGAAAAGTTTGACAGAAATTGAAAACCACATCAGATCACCAAAAAAAATGTTCCCCTTTTTGTTTGGTTGTGTTTTTTTGGGGGGTAGGGGGAAGATTTTGCAAGAAAGTTTCTCCAAGACTGGTGTCTGCTACTTCAGTACACATGTCTAAAGCCTTAACTTCAATACTAAACACATCAAATAAATAAAAACATAAATAATGTCATTTAGAATTACCTCTGTAACATGTGATACACAGAAACCACATCTTTTAACCATACTGAAGCTGCTAAATCTTGGATGGAAAACACGAACACCCGTGGGGCATGGTAGGAATGTACTTTTGATCAACTGAATCTTGAATTGCAACTCAATAATTCACCTAACAGGCCTGTTCACATGACAAAAATGATCGGTTCACAAGGAGTTGTTATCATTTCTGGGGTGAAACACAACAGGAAATTCTACTACAAATTAAACATTAATGTACATCTTTCAAATAAAATCTTTAATTCCATTTCAAATTATAGCTGCAATTGGAGAAGCTATCAGGATTCCTTTAATTATAAATAAATTTCTTCAATTTCTGTAATTGAATTTCTTTAATTATAATGTCATAGTACAAAACATAATGCAAGCATTGCATACCGTGAACATAAAAGACAAAAAGAAGAATACACAGTAACAAAAGTACAATTAATTACTAATATTAGTAATGTTTTAAAGTATCCCAAAGTGTGTTAGGCCAGACTACCCTTCTGTCAGGGTCCGCATAGTTTCAATTTACACTGTAGTGGATTGTGATTAGATTTTTACCCTGGTTTCAATGGTCCAGGTTAGTAGAGGGATGAGGACGTGAGTAACCAATGCCAGCATTTTAAAGGCATTCAACTGAGAAGCAATATCAGCATGTTACCCTGCGAGTGCACACGGTTTTGAGAGTTCCTTTTAGTAACAGACTGATACTAAAAGTAAAAAGATACGCTATTGCTATAACGTCAGATAAGTCAGAACCCATTTTTTGTCTGGTATAGAAAACACGTACGGAATAATTTTTATACCACCTCTTTGCCTCCCTCATGTAAATTTAGCAAGTGTAACTTCAGCAACATTTCAAATTCAGAATCAGATTCATATCTGGATTCAGATTCTTCTAGTGCAATCAATACAGTTTGCAAGATTCACACAAAAGTATTAACAGGCAAGAATGTGCTCTTCAGAGGCTGGCTGAGGTTTTCGCTTAAAACAAGTTTACAGAGAACATGGGATAATTTTGAGTTTAGAAGAGGCAGTTGGAAGTCAGAGAGAAAATATGAATAATTAGAGCAGCTCCCAGATTAGCATAACATATACTAATAATTTATAATTATTACAGCAATAAAATTCACTTCTGACTAATGCTAAACATTTTTTCTTGTGAAATGAAAATTTTAAAATACTTTGTTTGACTGAAAAATTATTCACCCAAACTAAAGAGGTTTTGCTTCCTGCAAAACATCTTTCCAATCTAACTGAATTGAATATAGTCTAAAAAAAAAAAAAAATCAGCATTTTGAAATACAAAACCATTCACAGTACTCAAAAAATGTCTTCTGACTTTTTGAAATTTTGAGGAAGAAAACTTGAGGGGAGAATGTAGGCAGAGCCACAAGGTAACTGAAGACTTCTTTTACAGTAACAGCTGAGAGATTTCAGCAAAGTGACCTACTTAAAACTAATCTCTTTGTCCCATGCACTCAGATATAACACCTGTAAAGTACCTTCTGCTACAACTGGATGTTCAGAGTGCAGCTCAACACAGCCAACAAATATGTTATTAGACTCATTAAGTAATAGAAGTTGCTAAAAGTCTCAGAAGTCCCATGTCCATTCACCAAAACATATATGATTGAACAAACATGAACAAATCTGTCCAAGAGTGTCAAGAACAGCCACATAAATGTATTTCCAAACCTGGATGCGGCCAACAAGAATACTGTTAATTTAATTTTAATAAATACATCAAACCCCAACCTATATGCATAAGATTAAAAAGAATAGTAATTAGATACCAGAGCATATTATGGACATTTTCTTTGTGGACTGAGGAAGTTACAAAGGAAAACAGTGCACATTACGATTGGGAAAAAAAAAAAAAGAGAAACAACCTGCCTAATATCTGGAAAATCACAAAGCATTATTAGAAATGAATTTTGCATAATCTGTGAAGCACATCCATTTTCTGTGCCATTTTACCCATAATTGTACAATTGTACAAACACAATATGCATTTCCATTCTACTTATATAGTTATATGAAATGCTGTAAATAATTATATAACTGCACATTCCAATCAAATGAACAGAAAATTGTTGCAAAGAAACAAATTTCTTTATGCTTACTAAAGCCCTTATTTGTGCAGAATATCAAATAAAATGAATAGAAATTTTATATAAAATTTTGACTACAGCATTACGCTCTCAGCAGACCCTTCAGGATGTATTTACTTAACATTAAGACTGTGTACAAACGCTTTTGCCTAATCAAAGTACATTTTCCCACAGAAATCAAAAAACAAAATTTGTTTTTTAACTGGGGAAGGAATAGCTGGGAAGTAAAACTCTCAGTTACTGTACACTTCGATTGAATTAGTATTTAGTCATTATTGTCTGTGAGAGTGATTCTGCGTACTACATGTCATTACAATACTTAAATCACATTTTAAAACATATTGTTTATAAGAAAACGCACCTTTTAAAAAAATAAGAAGGAAGACTTCACAAAAATGGACCCATATTTAAAGCAGTTTCTGCAATTGGAGGAAAAGGAGGAACTCAGGATACTTTTCCTGAACACACTCATGAAGATCCTCTGCTGAACACAAGGAGCTCTTTGCGCTTTGTGATGGCATTTAGATTTCTGGATTTTGTTGAGAGAAGAAACTGGAAAGTATTCTTCCCAAATCTCTCCAACATCTTTTGTTGTCTTTGGTACAAGAACAGGGCCCATCTTTTACTGTTACCGTAACGTGTTTGAAAATATTTTCAAAGTTCATCATCACAAACTTTACAGTGAGTTAGTAATTTCCTTGATGAAGTAAATGCTGTTCACTTTTAAGTTCCTTTAATTTTTTAGCAGAAATTTAAACTATATACTTAAAAGCCATATTATATATGTCTATATACATATGTACACACACATATATATTTGCACACATAAACACAGAAAACGTTTTCCCAAACTTCTCCCAAACGGTAACTGGAGTGTCCAATGGCAGGTCAGCAGCCCCTTTTGTGACAATACTAAAACCAGGAGAAGCTAAAAATCCATTGTTTTTAAAATTAGACTGTACAAAATCCCCATATTCTGACGTCGTCTAACTTCTTCACTCAGAATGACACAATTCAAAGAATTATTTTTTTTTTTCAATACATAATACTCATTGTACCTCACACAAAAAGCTAAGTCAGCCTAAAAGGTGAACAGGCATAAACACAGGATATGATGAGCAAATGAAAGGAAGAAATATGTAACGCTTCTTGTGCAAACCAACTATCAGGCAAAATCCCAAATCCTCTTGATGAGAACTGAGCATTTCTTTTACACTGTAATGACTAATTTGATACCTGGTTTTTCTTATTTTGCTTGCTACTCCATTATACCCACTACTGGTAAAACAAACAGGACATTTTAGCTTTAATCTTCTTACTACATAACCCAAATAACTTCAGTCATGTTTGCATTAATGCTGCATTAATCATGTTGTTGCGTATTAATGAGTTTTCAGGCTATGCTAATTACTGTCATAGATTCTGCAGCAGCCCATTAAATATACAAATTACAGAATTAAAGAGCCAGAGCTCTTCATGATTAATCTTTAAATGGAGAAAAACTAATGATGTCTGTACAAAGTTTCTCTCCACTTTTGGCTGACTGAGCCCAATGAACAATCAATTATAGTATTTGAAGAATAAGAATATTGCACAAACTAGAAGATTTGTTATGCTGGAGACACACGTTTATAAGTTTCTATCAAATAGACTTCTGTAACATACTCCTGTCCTTAAGGTCTCCCGAAGTGTTGCACAGGGATAAAAGCTATGGGATATTCCAATTCATTATTGCATACTCATAGCAAGCTGCTGGTTCCTTATGAATATAGCAAATCAATCTTCTCCTTTTAGCAAGGACACAAGTCCTGCTACTCCCTAGTAAGAAAGATTTACAGCAAACCTTGGTGAAAAGAAAGCTAAGATAAGTTTAAAGTCATTTGATAAGAATTGATATATTAGTAGCATTTTATCCCCTCACTTCCAGAGTGATGCTTTTTAAGGAATGGTTAATGGTTAAATCACAAGATTCAAAATTAGGAGACCTTCAGTCTGTGCTCAGCCAGTGACTGAGGTATGTCACCCAAGAGCCATCATTTAAACCCCCTGCACCATATTCCTTCCTGAAGAATGGTGGCCAATATCACTTGTGCAAGGTCCTGTAATGCTGGAAAAATTCATTACTGTTTTGTTCTCCATAGCCTTAAAGTATATATTGAATCAGCAAAATGCCCACGTGTTCAGAAAAATTACCTAGACACTAGGTATTTACTGACATTTGAGAAACACTGATATCTCCAAAAAAAAGGTATTAGTTTACCCTTCTCCAAATACTGCATATTATGCAGAACATCCCAAGACTTCCCTAAAGAGCGGATTCTCAGCCTATATTAATATTACTCTGCTCATCAACAGATTCAGTTTAGAACTAACTGGGCCATTCCAGACCTGTCTAATCAGTTCTGTATACCATGGAAAAAATAAAAAATCCATACTTTATACCTTAAAGATTTTATATTTATACAAAGTAGTTCTTTAAAAAAAAAAATCCTGCTCTGAGCAAGACTGATCATGGCATGAGGATACTCACATATGAAGATAAAATGAAAAAGGGTGGATTGCTGCACTTAGAGCACAAAGAAGAGGACGCAATGCAAGCACATGAGATTGTCTAGGAAGAGCTGAGAGGGAGAAGAGAAGCTTTCCAACACACAAACAAGACAGCATCCAAGGAAAATAAAAGGGAAGAAGCTCAAAGCAAAGATGTGCCTTTTCACAGGTACCTTACAACTTCCCAGTTAGAAGAGAAACACAGTTAGGACTGCAATATCTGCAAAATACCAATTCAAGAAGTAGCTGAAAGTTCAGCAAGACCCAGGAGGAACTGGACAGTCTGACAGTCTGGCTACCTATATTTATTTAAAGAAATAAATGAAGGCCACAGAAAAACATATGAGAGATCAGGGTGAAACCTGCTATGGAAATGCCGATGATACCATTATCTGTTAGCATTCCTCGGCCATTAGAGTCGACATCCCATCTTTTACACAGACCTTTAAAGCCATACAATCATTAAAGAAACTAGTATCCTGACAAATCTGTTCATTAAGCAAGTTTAGGAACAGACTTCATAACCATCTTCCACTCGTATAGGCTGGGACAGTGTACAACAAGCATATATCCATCAGCATTATTTTTTCAGAGCATAGCTTCCAGAGCAGAAATAAAAACTGTGATCTTGAAACTCCAGGAGTCAAGCCCTGCTTGGGGTAAGGATCAGCTGCAAGTTTGTTTCTGTGTTGCTCTTATTGAAGGGAAATATGAACAACGAGGAACCATCAGCCAAATATTCAGCCACTGCTTTCTTCGATGTTAGTGTCCATCTTCAACAAAACGAGGAAATTTTGCTCAGATATGGCCTCCCTCAAATAATACCTGTAATCTTTATTTTTATTTCTTTATCTTAACATAGGCTATAAGGAAGTCCAACAGACTCTGATTTTGTTAGAAAAGGAAGAAAATAGTTTCTAGGACTAATACTCCTTTATGAGCAATTTCATTAATTCAAACTATGATATTTAAAGTATGGAAATAGAGACAAGTATTCATCTTCATTTCAGGATAAATTCTTTCGAGAAAGAACTGTATTCTGTTACCTGTATGTGAATTAGTGCATAAAAAAAGGTCATCTTATGCAACAAGGGTAGGGTGGGAGAGGCTTCTAGGTGTTAATGCAATGCAAATCATAATTACTAGAAATATGATGACAAGAAGAATCACTTCAAAGATTTACAACAGTGCAATCTATAAAAGGTCAACATCACAGTGAAATCAGAAATGAGCTGGAGGTCAGTAGTTGTAAATAGCACTTCAATTATAGGCCTTTAGTTAGTATTTCCAGCAGTAGTACAAATGTAACACTGCACAGAGTAATTTAACTGATAAAGGGAAAAAGAATAAGACTAGAACTGAGTAAAATGCAAATATATCAAAATTAAACTCAGTGTAATGATCTGAAACACAGCAAATTCAGACAACAGAGCACTAGCCAAGGCAGAATCCCATCACGCAGCATCACAGAAGCTGGAGGCACAATAAGGTAGAAATCCTGCAGCAAGCAAAGAAAGTTATTGATTAGACAGTGTACACACGGAACAGAAGAATAACTAAAATAAGCTAATGAGTGTCTTGAGGAATACCACAGGACAAAAATGGAAATGTAACAAGGAGGAAAAAAAACCAAACCCTTTTAGACAGAAATACAACACCACAGAGCAAACACTCAGCAAAAAGCATAGTTTCAGGTTACAAACTCAGCAACAAATGCTACTTACAGTAGAATGGGAAAAAAAAAAAAAAAAGCTTACAACATATCCAAGTTAATGCAGAGTTTTAAGGTAGACCAATAAACTGCAACAAAACTGCCAAATGAAGAATTAACTAAAAAGAATATATAATCTTTTCACCTAGTACTATTTGTGGCAGTATTTCCTATTATGACCTTTTTCAGAGGTAGCCTAAAACTGGTTTTATATGCAGGAACTAAGCTCACAGAAGGATTTCAATGGAATGATCAGGTGCAAGTTTTGTTTGTTTTGTTGTTTGGTTGTTTTTTGTTAATGTAGACAGCAAACTCACTTTTCTCATATTTATATGGAGTGTGCTGGCTATTCCATGACACACCTGCTGGCAGTGAACAATTATTTCCTCAGCCTCCATCAGCAAAGGAAAATGTAAAGGTTCATTCATTGCCTTCTAAAATATTCGCCAGCTAACAGAACTAGACCTTGAAAGTGCAGCAGGTCCTGCTTTGAAAGCGTTAATAACATTCCATTACATTTTATTCTGTTATCCACATGCCTCTGTACCTAGGAACTGCACACTCTGTAAATTAAGTGCTTTTTGGGGTTTGGCATGACATGTTCACTGAAAACACAGCCAGACACTTTGTAGCACTTACACAGAGTATTTTAGCTAGAATACATCTACAGCTACCAAAACACTGTCTTAAAGACTTCAAGTTTATTTTCAGTGAGAGCATCACCCTTATAGACCAGGGCAGAAATAGAAAAGTTCAGCCCAACCTCTCTTGCACTGGACGTGTAGGATTAGCTGTAATCCTGAAAGATGGCCTTGGCCCTGCTGGCTTTAAATGACCGATTAGAGGCGTGAAAGTCAACAGGATAAAGCTAGCATGATGCCTCTATTACTGAAAGAGTAAACTCCTATGCACAATCTAGAATATGCAGGAAACAGTGGCAAGGAACGCACGGTAAACTAAGAAATCTAGCGCTTTTCTCTTAGAAATGACTTTAGCACATGTATGATCCCCGCTTACTCTCACTAATGTTTCCATATGCACAGAAGGAAGATTTTGTCATACGTACAGCAGTCACCGCCCCTGAACTGATTTTGAAAACAGAATTGGGGAAGGAGGGGAGGACCACCTGTAGTAGTTGCTCAGCATCAGCTGCCATTATAATTTCCTTTTCCTTTCATGCTGTGTCATCATAAGTATATGGCCCAATAATCAAACAGGGGATTTTGTATTATTTATCATACATTAAGGCCATATTCACCAATTTCACCAACCTTCTCTGCTCTGCCAAGCTTCTGTACAGAACGTCCCACAGAAAACACAACCCAGAGCAGTAAACCAGCTGTGGAGGTTGCATCATCAATTTGTAGTCTGGTTTATTCCCAAGAATTAAACCCCTGCACTCACTCTAAGAGTTAAGCACATATGGAAGCAAAAAACAAAACTAGCATGGCAATGAAATTGCATTTATCTGTCAGCTGAATAATCACACACTATGACATACTCTGAGTGATAAATACAACACAAACCCTCCCCTCCTTCTAGGGCTTTTGAGAAAGCAGTACAGAGGTACATCATGGACATGGAAAACCTCCGGTACTGCATCCAGCAATACAGCTAATGTGACAAACACACCTTGCAGGGGACAGCTATAGCCAGATACTGCGTTAAGTCCTATGTGCAGTTGCCTACCTGGGCAACTGGGAAGCACATAATAATGCTGGCAGCAGCAGAACACAGAGGTAAACATCTTCCTCCTACCCAGGTGGGCTAGCTTCTCCTCAGCTGAGGATCTGAGCTAAGATTTTCACTGTGTCCCCGGATGCAAAAAAAAAAAAAAAAAAAGTAATAAGCCAATTGATACACAAAGCAGCACCAGCAAGTGCCTTCTGTTTCAGTGCTCTGCCATGTACGGTTCATGATTTTCTTGTGACTCTAATCAGTACTCGGAGAAAACTACGTATATCTCTAAATCCTGAACTGCATCTATTGGTACAATCAGGAGAAAAGGTGATCCAGAAACAAGCATGAACAAAGACATTTTAGTGGTATGAACAGCCATGCAACTCAACCTGTAAGGGCTTAAATGAGGGGCCCAATTTACACAAAGATTCAGCTTGACACAAAATGAGGAATATAGAAAATTGTAATGATAGGAGATTAACTGAAATAGCACATAATGTTTACTAAATACTATTCTAATTCTGTTTGCCCAATGTAAGTTAAATTGCAACACTGAACAAGGAATGACTGCAACTGCCAAGGCACAAGGATTAATAATTTCTATAAAATTTCCTTTGCTGCCTTCTGCACATGTGTAGCTGATCCTGTCTTACACTTGGGCTGTAAACTCCTTAGGGAAGACACTGTTAACTTTTTGTTCTTAAAGCAAGAGAGACACATAAAGATTTAACATTCAAAAAAATTTCATTAATCTGAATTAAAAAAAGAGATATGGCCAATACTGGAAATACTTTCCTTAACAATTTCTTTCATATAGCATAATGTCATTTAACCTCCACATATTGTCATCTTTTTCAGGCAGTTATTGATTGATCCTATGTCATCTTTTCAGAATTGTAATTCCTTATGGAATTTTTTAATTAAAGACCGCTTTGCTGTAGCCTGCCTTTGTGTTGATTTTTACATTATTGCTTAAAACATGAGTGATTAGAGACTACATGACTGACTAATTCCAAATGATGGCAATAAGGAGATTTCTCCTCCTCTTCTGCAAAATTCACTGATACTTTTTTCTCTCTTCTCCCTCTCCCTTTCTCCCAAAGTATGGGACTTTCTGCAACACTGAAAATCATGACTGATTACAGTATTGTAGCGGATTAAATCAAAAAGGGGGTGATCAGACATACAACATTACTAACTATAAGCCTTTATATTCTTTTGTTTCCAGTGTGACCATTTTTGTATCTTTACCACTTGTGATGCCCCGTAGAAAGACCACCCATATTCCAAACAAAGAAACAAACAAAAAAAAAAGCAACAGTGCTTGCCCATGTGCTGTAAAAATGGCTCCAAATCACCTTTTTTTTTCCTCTGTGTTGCCTGCGGATTCAGGTGACAGCCAGCTTATTTAACTCCCACTGATTATTTTAAAGTTTTGCTTGCGATGCTCGGGCAGTGCAAGGGATAGGGGAAAAAAATCACTCATCTCATCCTTAACAATGCAAAAACCCTTATTTACAGACGCACTTAAAGACACTAAATAAAAAAGCCTCTACAAAAAGGTCAATATATACTGTGTTTTGCTACTAACAGGGTGAACTGTGTGACTGTAGCAGCAAGGCATATCAGTGTATAATGGCATAGCCTTAGAGGAAAGCTGGCCCGCGGCGCTCGGCTGCATGGGCGCAGGAACACTGCTGCTGCACCAGGCAGCTGACAGCATGGCTTTCAGGCACAGGGACTGCCAGCTAATTCAGATCCCAAACTGCTGTAGAAAGAAAGTATTGGACTATCAAGGCTGACTCTGGAGTACCTTGACAACTTACACCCCAGCTCAGTTCCGTCCCATAGTAAGATCTCTGGGCAGGTGCTGCTTGTGAACCATTAACATACTTCCCCCCACAATATGCGGTAGGAATCCCAAGGCTTTTAGGTGGAGGCAGATTTCTGTCGGGGCTTTTAAGGCCAGGAGAACTGGGCACTTCTGTCTTAAAGCAACCTTGAGCACTGGTCATTTCTCGGGCTGGCTGCGGCTGACGGTCACTTTGCAATTCTGCAGGAGTACTGCGTTGCCCTGATTTCCACCTCTGACATTTCCCTGGCCCTTTCCTGCCTATGTGAAAGGCAGAAGGTCTGGCATAAAACCAATTATGCAGTCTTTGCTTCATCCAGGATTCCCATTCAGCTCATTTTTCCCCCTTAGCTCATGCAGCTCGGTAGCATAACCAAGTTTACACAGGAATATCCTAATTTTCTGAAAATTAATGATGCTACCATGACAATATAACATGTGTTTAGAATAAGTAGCTTGAATTGGCATATTTCAATCACTGAATTGGAACAATTTGGGACAGAAAAATATAAAACAGACAGAAGAAAGATTAAAGAATCCTAAAGGAAGAAAATAAATTGGAGAAATACCTAAATTTGAAAGCTAGAGTGCAGAGACAGTGTCTTTATAATACACCTCATCTTTTAAAAATACTGAACACCACCTCCAAAACATAATAATTAAATGTGCAAATTGTTTGTAAGGAACTCACTCTGAAGAGCACCAAAACTTTCATGGAAGGTATGACTTTCCTCCAAAGAGAAAAGTCTCTTTTCCTTCTACAATGCAGCAAGTCTTCCCAATGGCAGATGTTCTCAAAAATACTTATCCACCACCCCCTCCTTGAATCTTCCCAACAGTTTTTTACCCTGGTTCCACAAATCACTCAATATTTTGTTTGTGGCTCAGAAGATATTACCTGAGATAGTTGTACCTGCCAGTCTAGTGTTCATTTTGTTCATCCAATTATGAAGGTTGATGGGAACAAAGACTGTAATTTGTCTAAATAGATTCCCCCTCCTCCTTCCCTGTCTCTGCAGCAAGTCACTGGATGACTTGAAAGTGGATAAAATAAAATCCCCCAAGGGCTAAAACCCCACTACACCAAAATTTCCACTATTTACTACAGAAGAAAGAAAATACATACTGTTAGTGGTGGCACCTCTGCTGACAAAGTTTCATTTTTAGTAAACCTAGAAACTGTTAAACTAAACCAGAATAAAAGAGCACTATTAATTACCAAGCTTAAAAAATGGTTTATATAAAAATGGGACAGTATTTGCTATTTAATCAAATTTTTTTTCTTTACTCAGGAAAAAATATGAGGACAAACTCCACTTTAAGCATCAGTTATAACTAACAACCCCAGAATAATGACACTAATCCCAATTTACATCCCTGTAAGCATGGTCAGAACAAAGAATTTAAACAGACTGGCTTAGATGTGAAGTATCAGGTCAAATCTGGATTATTTCCCTTCTTTTTTCTTCTGTTCCTCTTCCCTGGAGTAGATACCGTGCTCCTTTCTGAACTCCCCAAGAATACCATTCTATTCAGCACTGAAGAGTGCCACCAGTATAAGTTACAATGACCCTCTGAATTAAAGAATAGAACGGCAATATATTTCTGTAGTTTCCCCAGTTTGCTTAGTATAGAGGACTATTTTATGCTACAACTACTTGCTTGTACAACATTGCATAGATATTATGGATAGAAGAGAAAGACACTTTAAAAATATTCAGAAAGCAGATAGCATGACCCTCAAAAGCCTGGTTTCCTCACAATTACAAGAAAGTAAAGCCTGTTTTTCCAACAAATAAAACAAAGTACTCCATAAGAATATGACCAGAAAAGAAAGATCTCTTCTTCAATAACTATAGTAAACACAATATCACTTGCAGAAAGCACAGAAAGAATTTTGAACACATAGACCACCAAAGAAAAAGCAGAGCTGCATAGCAGAACTTTTAGAAACCTTGAGTTATTGTGGCCAACATTTTCAGGGAGTAGTCTTGTTTTATAATCTAAATCATAATCATAACCACAGAGAGCAAATAATCACTTCTCAGCAAGATAAAGATAGGACTTCAGCAGCAGCACAGGTAACAAGTTAGTTTAATAAATAGGATAGTGCAAAACCATAGAGTGCTTTATGTAATGATCAATGTTTAAAATCAATGCTCTTACAAATTGGAGCCAATGCAAAGGGTCTAGCACCAGGGTAAGATGATCTGGTTGATGTATTTTGGATCAGGTGAAATAAATCCATTTATAGGAGCATTTGCAGGATGACTAAGTTAAAAGAGCCCTGCAACAGTCAGGCCTGGCTCAGGGAACGCCTCCTCCTACTGTCAATATTTCAAACTGATAAAGAGCTGACCAAGTGCAATCAGTGCTGTGATGAATAAAAGAAAGCCTGGGACCATTAACATTAATGGGACTTTTGTGGCTAAATGCTCGTATATTGTACTGAAAATTTACCCTATGGACCAAGAGATTTTTTTTATTTTTTATTTTATTTTTTGCTTATGATCCCCCTTTTCCCTGCACACTGTATATGATCAGTTTAAAATATTTGCAATGTAATATAAATGTCTAAAATAACTTCATATGATTAATATACCATGAGTCTCTGAGGGAAAAAAAAAAAAAAACCAACCAAAAAAATTACAGAGCTCACTCTGGCTACCTGGCAGACTTGAGAAAAATAGAAATGCCAGTTTTATAAACACAGATAAAATTGGCTGATCTAATATCTTCAGGCAGAGTGCCTTAGCCTTGGGGCACAACGACAAAGACTCTAGCACCTGCCATCTACAATGTATATATGGGAATGGTTAATAAACTGGTACCCTATGAGAGCTGGATGAACTTTTGTGGGAAGACAGAAATTCAGATCAGCAAGTATAGTCTTAAGAGCATATATATCCAGGATATGACCTGGCTCAATAGTTTTAATTTGAAACATGGCAGCCTGTTTTAATTATCATCAGTATTAAATAACTATCATGTACCCAGTGCTGTACCAAAAGCAGATGACACAGTTTTTATCTAACCCCCTCCTGCAAGCTGAAAACACCATGTGGTACCATGCGTGGCCAAGGGAGCACAGTTGGGTTAGGGCTGTTCAGGAGATCATGTTGTTTCATATTGGTATATATTTATGGCATAATTGGGTAAAATGAATTAAATTTTGTCCAGATAGCTATTTAACACAAAAAGATTGAAGAACGAATCTGATAGAATATTTACATCTGTGTGAAACAACAGTGTGAAGTTCTTGTTACAAGAAAAATATTTAAAGCCTTTATATTGTTTTTTTTAGCTTCACCACAGTAGTCCCAAAGAAGGTGGAGCAGTATAGACAGATGATGCTGAGCAGGACAGAAAATTCTCCTAATGGGGAAAAAGACCCCTGTCTGGTAGGTTCCCTCGAACTTGCACAAAAGGCAAGTACATGTCCTTTATAACTTATCATAGTTCCAAGGAATTTAACCAAAGAGGAAAAAAAAATCAAAACACACATAATTTTACCCAGCATAAGTCTACCTGTCCCAGTGTCAAGTAATTTTTATTTTTATTTCTTAGCCATGTTGGTAGACAGGCATTCTATTTACTTTAGTAGTTGCATTATTTTAAAATCAAATGCTATATTGGAATATCTTCGTACTATAAGGCTTTTAGAGATAAAAAGACTCACACATGAATATATCTGCCACTGCTCTGAATTCACGCAGTCCTAAAATGGGATTGTGGTAAGGCTTAAGATAAAACTTTCAAGCCCCGTGATCAGTCCCAGCCTTTATTTACGACCTTTTTTGGCCTTTGACCAACAGACTTAAAAAAAAATATAACGGTGTGCAGGACTGAACAATAAGGCTGGGATTAAGCTAACTGCAGTAATGCATGCTTGCACAATTAAACCTATTAGCCATATGAAATAAGATAAAATACAGAATGCTGACAGGTGAATTCTGAAATTACAAAAAATGGGTTGTAAACCCAAAATAAAGCAAATATGAAAGAATAAAATATCTTTTCAGTACACAAATTAAGAACACATTATTTCAAAATAACAGATTTACAGATCTTGCAGGTAATGAAGTCACAAAACGTGGAGACTGGAAAGAACTCTGCTGTGCTTAATCATCAGTTCTACTGTATCATCTACTTCTTCATGAACACAGTTCAAAACACCAAGTTCCAGTCATTTCAGCACAGGCTGGCAGAGACAGCAGCACACAAAAACCTGCCTCCTTCCACCTATGACTAGCAAGGAGATTATGCCACTGCTTCTCAGGAATGCACCTGATCATAACAACTCACAACTTCATGACCTTAAGCAAGAATAAGATGCAATCTTTTAGCTTACATACCAAAAAAAAAAAAGAAAAAAAAAAAAAAAAGGAGAAAAAAAAAAGGAAACACCAAACCAGAATGCAGTAGCTTTATTTACACTCTGCCACAAGCACATCATCCCATTTGCTCTGCTCACTACACAGACTCTCCATAGAATATTAGGTCAAATGTAAGGTCCCAATATTAATCTTCATGGCCATCCATGGAAGTGGTTCAAGATATCTCAAGAGTGCCCTTCTCATTATGTTGGTGACCTCACTGAACAACTGCTGTTAGTTTCAAGACTCACCAGAGCAAGACTGAACTCCCTTTGCAAGAAGGATAGAGGCCCTGGAACTCATTAAAGGAGCAGATCAAAATGATCACAAATTTCACAGCTTTCTAAAGAGTTTAAACCTATATCTACTTAGGCTTTCCAAAGTCATAAATTAAAACTAAAGAGAGGAGAAATAGAAAAACAAAAACAAGTCCCAAGAAAAATGTTAGGGAAGAGGTAAAAAAGAAGTAGGTACCTGAGGAGCGAGGAAAAAGATGGGAACAAGTTAGTTGAGTATGACTGTGCTTTGGAAGATGCTCAGGTACTACCTACTGGTGGTATGTACTATGATAAATGTCCAATGTTTCAACTACTATTCCTACCTACTACATTGATATGAATATTTGTGTAAAAAGAAATTGCACAAAATGCATGTACAAAAAGTGCACATTGGTTAAAAAAGAATAAGAATTTCAGATCAGTTTCCACTCTCTAATGGAAGAGCAGAAGTATAAAACAAACTTAAAAAAACAACCAATGAACTAAATATTTTTTGCAAAAATGTAAAACATGGGTAGCAAATTAAAAAAATAAAGAAAAGCCAGGCTTCCCTTCTAAGTAAAACTGACCCCAAAAGGACCATCTAGTTGATATTAAAAGAAAAAAAGCTGCTGACCTTAAATTAGTTGTAAGTTACGAAATGGCACATATTGTACAAAAAAAAATCTGTTTCCAATTTCTAAGGAAGATTATGAAGTGCAATCTTACGGATTTCTGATTTTATTTTTTTTTTTTTTACTTTGCTTGCAACATCTTAATACAATTCTAAATTCTGCATATTTTAAAACCAAATAACTGTAGTAATATCCAATATAGTTAAGGCCAGCCTAGATAGCAATAGTTGGTGATTACCAGATCAAAGGCCTTACTTCAATCAATAAAGATAGCTCCTGTACATTGATTACCATCCAACACTATAAAAATATAATTGCTTACCTTGAGAGGAGCAGTACAAGTGAAATGAAAAGGTCATAATAGGTCAATAATTATTTAAATTAAACTTACATCTTCCTTCATCCGATGGACCAACTCTAGCACACACCGAAATGGTGGTGACTTACCAGTTTAAAGAGACATATTAACATGTCAGCAAAGGGCTTAGCAGTAATTGGGTCAGCAATTTTAAGAAGTCAAGGTTCCAGGTTGTCAGCTTCTCCATTTATGCTCCCAATTAATCTTAAGGTATTATAGATCTTAAGTCAGTAAGCACAGATCTAACTACTTTTGATCAAATCTCATTTTGAGTATATACAGGGATAGAGTATAGTTACTTTTTGAGATTTTTCTACAGTACAGTATATAATTCTCTAGAATGTCTTTAAATTAAAGAAGTCATGCAATAATTCACTATTGAGCTCAATGAATCCTCCAGTAATTTAGTATGAGACATTTCTGTCACCATATTAAATAGTCCTTCTACCAGAACATTACTTAGCAGGTTTGCATTTTCATTCATACACAGAAAAGTGTAATTCCCTTCTCATTCTGAGAAGTATCATGAAAAATAATTTGGTTTAGAGGTATTGGTTTTCCTAGCTGCAAAAGACAACCTCATGTAGCTCAAAAAAACAAGGGGATTTCACTTCACAAGTCAAAATAACAAACTACATAGAACCATTATCTAATTAAATACATATTATACTCTTTAGTTCATTTTTTTTTAAATACACACTTCCTGAAGGAAAACCCTAGCAAGTATCATGTAAGAAAGCATATCATTCTACTGTCAAAAGCGTTGTGTGATGTTTAGTGCAGATCCCGTCCTATGACAAAGCTCACTATAATCTTTGGAAACTCTGTAGGTAAGTAAAACAACTACCAAAGATTTAGTCAAATTAAAATACTGCAACTTCAACATACTTTTAAAGCCAGTGTCTTCATTAAACAAATTACTAACACTAAGATGCAGACAGCACTTCCTCCCCAAGGTCTCCAAATTTGAATGGCAGCGCCACTCACTGCTAAATTTACCTCCCAGGTCTTTGATACCACTGTTGCATAACTTTTTTTTTTTATTATTCTCTCAAGTAAAAGCAAAGAAAGTATTTTATAACCATATTTGCTTACAAATACATTTTCATTATTACTTTGAAGAATTAATTTAAATTACTCTTATACTCTTAAATAACAAGAGGTTTTAAATGTTTTAGTTCCTTCCTTCTGTGGATCAGAGATATGAATTCATTGGAGTGTGGTTATCCTAAGGTAAAAAAAGATGGAAGTCTAAATTTATCAGTGTCAGGAAACATCTCATTGCAGGATGGTTAGCTCAATTACGGTAGTGAAATTCTCAAAGAAAAATTACATTTGCATGGAGACCTTGCATCTTAGAAACTTAGGGGCTAAGAAGGCTCTTTCATGGCCACTGAATTCTGATGGTGTGCTAGACAATAGAAAGGAAGGTTAAGATTTTTTCTCTTGGCCTATTAATTTCCTACCACTTTGTGCCTGGCAATATGAAGAAAAGATGACACCACCTTGAAGAACACAGAAGGTAGACAATCAAGGACATTATAATGGGCAAACCAGGAGGGGGGGGGAAGTGCGTGTGGGGAGAAACAAATCATGGATAGTGTCAAAACAGGAAAAGGAAAAAACAAAAAGGAAAAAAAAAAAAGGGTGTGCTGGTGGGGGTGTTAAATAGAAAAAAAAGGACAACCTATAGCCACTAGTAAAAATTCTCCGTACAAATCCACTGAAAATCTATGTTGCTAGTAAACACGGAATACAGTGGAAAAGCATGCACTTTATCCTTCACATACAGATGATCATCTAGTGCAGCAGGCAATGTCTCTAGCAGTTCAGATCAGAAAGAATTCATGAATATTAAAGATTTTTACCTATTGACATCTGTATTAGTCAGCAATGTTCAACATGATAGATGTCTGGGATTCTTCTATGACATTGGATTTATTTTTTTTTTAATTACTATTCAGAATAACTACTTAGACAACATTAGGCCTGTAAAAGTAAACTCTCAAAATTTAGGAAATGCAAAACCAAAATTGTCTGAAAAAAAATAACGCATACACAAATAGAAGATGAATAATGTTATCGTCTACAATTGTACAAACACACATTTCTCATAAGATATCTTCCTCAAGGATTTTATGATGTTCACCAACTAAAACAGAATTCATGTAGCAAATAAGCATTTTGTGCACAGAAGCCTGTCTGATTTGATGTAGTGCTCTGCAGACGTTTAATGAAAGAGGAAGGGGAGTATGAAAAGTGAACGGACAGTTTCATAGCTAGTGCAGTTCAATGTCACTCTGCAGAAACCTGTCCCCTACCCCTGCCACAAAGTTCTTACGCAACGTGAGGCAAATCTCTTAAGGCAAACTTTTCAGTTATTCACTTGTTATGCACTCTTATTTCCTTTTGTGCTTGCATTTAAACACCCCACGGAGATCCGTGGAAGTGTTAAATGGCCTTAATTGAACAGGGGTCAGTGGAAACTAAACACATCAACTGCTCTGAAAACTCAGGTCCTACCTATGTAAAACTGAGCATTCAAAATTAGCATTCACTCCTCTTTTTCTTTACACAAAGTGCCAATTCATTAAACAAAACTAAAAATATAAGTGTTGTAGAAGTGAATATCAATTATTAGAATCTACTCAGAAAATGCAGTGAAAATAGGACAGGAAAGAAAAATTTGGAATCTGCATTTACTCAAGAACTAGATATGTACAGTAAGACAGACGTCAAGTCATACAGAGAAAATAAGAATTTTTAAAAGGCAACATCTTGTCCACACCATACACAGAACCTGTGGATAAGCTAGTTTTTAATCAGTTGATTACATGCCATCATAACATAAAAATAACAAAGCTGAATTAAGTTCATGCTGCTTATTTTAACTCCATTTCATATGTTCTAGGTGCTGAATTTTGCCATCTTAGTTTTCCCCGTGTGTATTAGCGCAGACAGCTTTTTTTTCTCCAAATTACCACAGCCTAATCCTGAATGATAGTTTTGTCATAATGGAATTATTCAGTCTATGATCTGATTGATTTTAGACCTTAAATACTGAATCTTAACACACGTAAATTTTTAATCCTTTAATTTCTCTATTCTGCCAGTAATTGATAAGGACAGTCGTACTTAGACAGGGTCTTAATTTAATCGCCCTGAAAATCAATTAGAAGGTGAAAAGCTTCCTTATATTATTATTATGAAAATTTCCTGATCAAATTCACAATGCAATCAGAATCAATGCCTGACTCTTCACACACTTTTAGTCAATACATAATTCAGCAGTTACATCTTCACCATTTAAAAAAAATATGGGAAGAAATTTGTATCTTAAAAGCAGGAATAATTTAAAGGCTCGGTATTAGTCAAATGCAGTGTCTCGAGTCATCAGACTTTTTATAGAAATAATCTAAATAAGGGCCAAGTATCCACCAGAAAGCATTAATTGCACTTGAAGTATCTCACAAGCCAATATAGTAGTAAGTCTCTCTTTGCTAGACCCTTGTTGAAAACTCTCCATAGAATCAGAAGGAAAATACTGGCCTGCTGCTAAACAGGAGAGGTGAATTAGTCACCCACAACGCTGAAAAGGCAGAGGTTCTTAATACTTTCTTCACCTCTGTCTTCACCAGCACTGTTGAGCCCCAGGCCTTGGGAACAAAAGTCCAGGTTGATGCAAACACAGACCCACTGTCAGTGAAGGAGGAGTCGGTACGTGAACGGCTACAGGAGCTCGACCCCTGCAAATCCATGGGCCCTGACAATACCCATCCCAGGGCATTCCGAGAGCTGGCTGACGTTGTGGGGCCACTGTCCGTCAATTTTGAGAATTCATGAAGATCAAGGGATATCCCAGAAGACTGGAAGAAGGCTAATGTCACCCCCATCTATAAGAAGGGCTTAAAGGAGGATCCAGGAAATTATAAGCCCGTCAGTCTTTCAGTCCCTGGGAAGTTATGCAGTGAATCCTCCTGGGGGCTATCAGAAGTCAAATGAAGCACATGACTGGGAGAAGCCAGCACGGATTCACAAAGGGCAAATCGTGCTTGACAAACCTGATTGCCTTCTACAACAAAGTACCCTGCTTGGTCGATGTGGGGCGAGCAGTGGACATTGTCTACCCGGATTTCTCCAAGGCTTTCAATACAATTTCCCACAGCCTCCTCCTAGAGAAACTGCTGCATTACGGTCTGGACTAAGTAGTCTGGAGGGGCGGGGGGGGTGGGTGGGCGCTGGCCGATAAGCCGCACTGAGGGCGGTGGTAAATGGCTCCTGGTCAAACTGGCAACCTGTCACAAGCTGGGTCCCCGAAGGATCAACACTGGGCCCAACACTGGCTAGTATCTTTAAAAGTGATCTGGGTAATGGGATCAAGTTTGCCAATGATTCCAAACTGGGTGGGGGAGTGGACACTCTGGAAAAGCGTGCCACCCTGCAGGAAGACCTGGATAGGCTGGAAGAGTAGGCAGACAAGAACCTTATTAAATTCAACAAAGACAACTATAACTTCTTGCACCTGGGAAAATATAATCCAGGAGGTGCAGCACAGGCTGGGAAGCAGCTCTGTGGGAAGGGACCTGGGGGTCCTGGTGGACAAGCAGCTCAATTTGAGTGAACAGTGTACTGCTGCAGCTAAGGAAGCCAACAGGATGCCGGGTTGCATCAACAAGAGCATCACTGGCAGACATAAAGAAGTCATTATCCCACTCTACTCAGCCCTTGCCAGGACACATCTGGAATATCATGTTCAGTTTTGGTCCCCACTATACAAAAATGATGCAGACAGGCTGGAGACAGTCCAGAGAAGAGCTACAAAGATCATCAAAGGGCTGGGAAACCTGCCATACGAGGAAAGGCTGAGAGAACAGGATTTTCTCAGCCTTGAGAACATTCCAGTATTTAAAGAGTGGCTGCAAAGAACATGGAGACTCCCTTTTTACAGGAAAAACAAGGGGTGACGGGTACAAGTTACTCCTGGGGAGATTCCAATTGGACCGGAGGGGAAAGTTTTCCACAATGAGAACAATCAGTCATTGAAATAATCTCCCCAGGGACTTGGTGGATTCCCCATTGGACACTGAAGATTCAGCTGGACAGGGTGCCAGGACACCTTGTCTAGACTGTGCTTTTGCCAAAGAGGCTGGACCAGATGATCCTTAAGGTCTCTTCCAACCTGGATTCTATGAATCCAATAATAGGAGGGACAGATAAGATTCTTCCTGTGCAACTCCACAAACAGATCCTCAAAATAAACAAATAAATACGTAATCTAATACATACAAGAGCTTGTCATGCCGAAACACTTCATCACATTCTAAGTATCTTCCTGTAAAATACGGTCCTTTTGTCCATATACAGGAGCCTTTACAAGGATTAAGAAACAGGTTTTTCTTCAATATAATCATAGAATTATTTAGGTTGGAAAAGACCTTTAAGATCACCAACTTAACCTAGCACTGCCAAGCCCACCACTAAACCATGTCCCTAAGTGCCACATCTACACAACTTTTAAATACCTCCAGGGATGGGGACTCAACCACCTCCCTGGGCAGCCTGGTCCAATGCTTGACCACCCTTTTGGTGAAGAAACTTCCCTAATACCCAGTCCAAACCTCCCCTGGGGCAACTTGAGGCCGTTTGCTCTTGGTCTATCGCTTGTTACCTGGGAGAAGAGACCAACACCCACCTCCCTACAGCCTCCTTTCAGAGAGCTGTAGATCTCCCCTGAGCCTCCTTTTCTCCAGGCTGAACAGCCCCAGTTCCCTCAGCCACTTCAATGGGTGACAAAAAACCTAGACAAGATTCATGTATAATTTGGAATTAAGAAAGAACTTTGAAGAGAAAGGCAGTATCAAAAATAATAGAGTTCCTGCCATCCTTGCCAATATTGACTAGCCAATGTTTTCCAAGCAGATGCAGTATAACTGCACCACTAAAAACACAAGAGGATTTAGCATGATTAGTTTAAATTAAAACCTTGACCACGTGTCATTGTTACTGCCTTTCTGGCCCTAGCACTGACTAAAACCATAAGACTTTAGAAATAAAAAACATCAGAAATTTGATATGTATTTGATTTGTATTAAAGTCAAAGTTGCAGAAATATTTCCTTTTGGCTATTACTTCTCATCAAAACCCTCCCTTTAAAACTGCTCTGGGTTACAAGTTCAACTATACCAGCATGTAAGAATCCTACAAAAATCTTTACAAGTACTGAAGTACTGGCATGGAAAACCCACAATTACACTAGCAAATGAAAAGCATTGGAAACAGTCAAGGTTTTTTTCATCTGTCTCTGTGCCATCAGGTATCTGAATCTGAGAATTTCCAGAAGCATTTATACATTTATTATAAAAGGTGAACATCCATTGTACTACTGTTTTCTATGCTCAAACCTGCTTCAAGTTCTTTCTTTGGTCTGTACCATTCAGCCCTTGCTTTAACTAAAATTAAATGAGCCTCCATTTAACACACAGTACATGGTGCTCCCACATGCAAAACTTCCAAGAGATGCTCGGCACCTTCCCTGCCTCCTTTTTTTTTTCTGATGTTATTGAATAAACTTCATGCATTTGTGCAGTTTCTACCTTCCAGCTTTTTCTTTATGTTTGTTATTTTCAGCAACTTTTATTTCTCTAAATCTCCCTCCCAAAAAGTCCCTCCATCTGCACCTTTTCTTACCGGCAGACAAGCACAAAAAGAATCCCAGAAGATGTCATGCCTGAAGCAAAACACAGCATTTCCATAACTTCATTTTCAGAGACACATATGAGGGCACCCACTATCCTTGTTGCACACAGAGCAGGCACAGAGAACAGAACATCTCCTTGAACTCTCTCCTTCCCTTCTTTGCCCTTGTAAACACAGAATATAATCCCACCTTTGGCTTCTTCAGTGAGCTGAACAAATACAAGAGAGCTCCACGAGCAAAGGCCAGACTAGATACTAAAACAAAAAACAGTTTTTTCCACAGTCACTCATATTAAATTCATTGACTATTCTTTGTGCAGATTCCTATACAAAGTTCCTACACCAAATTTTATCAGCATTTTGTTTGAAGACAAGCAAGCAAAAGAAACATCAAATATAAAGGTATTCTTTACTGGTGGGAATTAATCTTATATAAAAGAACTTGGTACATCAGTAGTTACGCCCTCAGATTAGTTTATAAAAAAACCAAACTTGGTAGAGAGTAACTACTTCTATTACTTACTAGTCTAGTTATTACTTAACTAAACAATAATTGATAAAAGCCTTTTCTTCTGCTAGTTCTTAGGTTTATCACCTGCAGAGGGAATGCCCCATACATTTCAAAATAGTGAATCATGTTTGCACAAAATGAACAGAAGCACAACCAGAGTCGTGAGAAAAGGGGAAGAACTGCTGTTTTACAGAGTACAGGTCATGCAGTATATTTGTGATAATCAAAAGATCCATTTCTGTAACTGGTTTTGCACAAGCAGAGAGTTGAAAGGAACTATGATCTAGTCTGGGAAAGGGCTTTTCCACTGGCAGCTTGATGTAACAAGAGAAAAGCTACCGCGCTTTTACAGCTTCCACAGCTGTGATTACTACATGCTCTGAAAGTATCCATGCACAAGCTAAAAAAATTAGTTTTTTAACCATGCAGTGCAGAATGTCATGCAACCCTGGCACTGGCAAAAAATGTACTTAGGCACAAAAGCCAAGAAGATGCAAAAAAAAAATGCATGTCAAAGCTTGTGCTGCATAGTTGATCTGTTAAAGTGCAGGAAGTAAATATGAGAAATAATACAGAACCTTTTTTTTTTCCCCTCCCTTGTAGTAGCTACAATAAATCTTTTCTACAATAAATAATAATAAAACAAAACAAAACAAAACCCAAACAAAAACCACACACCACAGAAAAAGCAGATACTTGATACTGATAGAAAGTATGTCCATGCCTAAGAAAACCAGCTCACATTACTGAAAATATTACCCTGTTACACTGGCAAGGTCAGCATCAGCTTGGCTTATTTGCTGCCTAAGTCCCTGTTGTGCATGTTCAAAAATGTTTTAAGTTGTTTTGTTCATAAAGCAGCACAGTTCACTTTGTTGTGCTGGATCGCTCCTTTTCCTCTATACATAGTTCTTCTCTTGCTCCCTATCTTTAGGTTTCTTGGGATTCAGAAGGAAGGAAGGAAGAAATAAATGTGTTTTTCAAGATGAAACCGTGATTTCATTTTAAGTAGTAGGACAAAATTCTATCTAAAATGTCTGTGGAAACGGTTCTCAGGCAGAAAAAAGAATGGTTCCCATTCTTACTGAAGCCAGACACTTGATGCTGACACAGAAGATCTTTATCTTTCTTTCACAGAAGATGAAGATGTGGGTTCAAATTGTTCTTTTGTGAAGACATGAAGAGAAAATGTAAGAAGTCGGCATAAAAAATTAAAAGAACTTCTAAGGAGAAGTCTTGTGGCAACAACCTAAACAGAAAGGACATTAAAATAAGAGCTTTCCAAGAGCTCTTTAGTGTATGTTTTAATATAGAAGTCTGAAAAATGAGTGATGCTATCAAAAGTTCCCTGAGATAGAAAGTGTGTTCTCCCAATTCAGCTCAACAAATGCACTCTCTTCCTTTCTCTCTCAGTATTAGAATGCTTGGTGTAAGAATTTCTTTCATAACAGTTTTTCCCTTGGAAAATCTTGTTTACCGTCCTCTGTTCAATGTAATAAAATAAAAAAGGATGATTCTTAAAAAGTTATGTAAGGAAAAAAATGCCAGAAGAGAGACAAAGAGTGCATAAAATCAAACTAAGAAAAAAGGTCAGATTTCTCTTCATCTTTTTAGCGTAAAATAGCATTTTCTGTTAAGTCCTGTCTATAGAGTAGGGAAACTACAGACTGTTCCAGCATAAACTGTCCCCAGGAATGCTATGCAGGAGGCCATATTCAGACACAAAGGACAAGATGATGATTTGGAACCGTTAACGTGGATTTATTACGGGCAACTTGTGCCCGACCAACCTGATTGCCTTCTGTGAGGAAAGGACTGGCTCAGCAGCCAAAGGGGAAAGCAACTGGTGTTGCGTACCTTGGCTTTAGCAAGGACTTCAATATGGTTTCCCATAGGATCCTCACCACCAGGCGGGAGAAACAGTTGGACCACAGGTGGACTGTAAAAGTGGGTAAAAAACTGACTGAACAGCAGGACTCAAAGGCTCGTGATAAGTAGCATGAAACCCAGTGGGCAGCATTTACAAGAAACTGGTACTGGGATCAATTCTCTTTAACAGTTTTATTCACTGAAATAAATCTTGGGTGATAGGATGGAATGTATTGTCACAACATTTGCAGGCAATTAAAAAAAAAAAAAAAAAGAAAGAGGGCTGTAGTGGATACACTGCAATTCAGAAATCTTGAGAGGCTGGAGAAACGGGATGACAGAAACCTTGTGAAATTCAGCAAAGGCAAATGCCAAGTCCTGCAATACAGTTTTGAGTAATCTGGCATAAAAAAAGAGATACTGGCACACCGGAATGAATCCAGTGGAGGGGCACCAAGATAGTCAGAGGGCCAAAGTACATGACATATGAGAAAAGCCAAAGAGAACTGAGTTTTTTCAGTCTTAAGCATGGAAGAAGGCGGTGATGATCTTGTCTTCTCCAATTACCTCGTGGAAGTATATAAAGAAGATGGAGACACACTTTCTCGGAGTTATATAGTGATAGAACAAAAGGCAATGAACACAAGTTCAAATACAGAAAATTCTGCATAGACATAAGAGGGAAAAGATTACCAAAGGTCGGTCAGATTGAAAACGGGAAGAGTACTGGGAAATGTACTTGACTACATACGGGGGTAAAACTCAGACAGACAAAAGCCTAAACAGGTCTAGCTGGTCTCACTCTAAGTAGGAGGTTGGATTAGAGGACTTATCTTCCGACCTAAATTAGTATATTGTTCTGATTTAATAATTAAAACTCATTTCTAACCATCTCAAACCTGATCAGTAGTCACAAAAAGACATGCTGGAAAATATCTAGAGGAGAAAAAATAAAATACAAGCAAAACTTGCTCAACTCACGTTACCTTCCCTTTTTACAAAAAATTGTCAACCAGAACTCTATGCAGTGTTTCCTGCCCCACACCCCACCCCCAACAACAACAAAAACAAAAAGAGAAGCCGTTTCCTTCTAAAGGTTATTTGGTGAAATTAACATTTTCCTAGTTTCCTTGGGTTGATCTGAGTTTATAATAGGATATATGTTTGGAAAACATTCTTAGAGGTCACAGAATCAATCCAGTTACTCCAAAGCAGAATCAAATTTACATAGGGTATTCCTCAGAAATGCTCATCCAACAATTCTTTAAAATTTGCAGTGTCAGAGCTTACATTTTTTTCTCACAACGATGTATTTCTTTCCTCAACTAACCTGAATCTTTTAGAAAAAAAAAAAAATCTTGTGAGAAGACAATCTACTTTGCTATAAGCCTATTATGAGTGTATTGGCGTTTTACTCACAGTAGACATGGAGAAAAGTTCATTCTCTTTAAAACTACCATTTTTATGCACTCTAACACCATTACCATGTCCCCTTTTAGTCTTCATTTTCTTCAGCGTTTCCTCTTAGACTGTTTTTAGACCTCCAATCATGTTCATTTTCTTGGTATTCAGTCATAACACATTCCACAAATTTCTGTTGGGATGCTGGAAAAGGCCTGTTTATTTAGCTCCATACACTAATGAAAATATTTGCACCTTCTACTAACTATGAAATGTTTGCTTAAGATTATAGGGAGTAGAATTTGTTTTATATTACTGCAAAGAGAGTTCACGGTGATGAAGAGCTACGGGGAGATCCAGCACTGAATGACCACAGCCATTCCCAGCAGTTCTGCTCAGAACAAATGTAAACGATGCTCGTGCAGTGTTCCATGGCAAACTCATTAAAAAACATCGTTACTGGAAAGATTCTCCACTCTGAGAAATGTGTGTGTATCTGAGTCAGAATATGGCAGAAAAACACTAGCCCAGATATATCTTTTTTTTAAATACACATTTTTAAGACCACTTCACAACACTAAAAAAGTCATTATAAAAAATCTCTACTTGTAATGCTGAATATATGAACATCTTACCTCATACAGTTACTTCCTAATTATTACAGAGCTGAATTCGCATTACGTAGAGGCTGGTAAAAAGTGTATTCCAGGCAAGACCCGCTTCTTTATAACTGTAGTATCCTATTTCAGAAAACTTGGATCCAAAGCAAGGCCAAACACAAAAGTTTCTTCAGAGTGGACTGCATTTTGATCAATATTACATGGATAATTTATTTTTAAACAAGCAGCATCCAAGAGGAATCATATTAAAACAGTAATAGCTAATTCAACAGGGTTTAAAATTTCACAAAAAATCTTTCATCCACTTGAAAAAAGGAATTATTTTATCACTAAAGAAGTAAAGGCCTCCCTTCTCACAAGGACATGTAATTATAACTCCAATAATCAAGCTCAAATTGTATTTTAAGCAACACAAAGCATGCTTAGAGGATTTCTTTTGCTCCATTTCATAGATGGAATATTTATATTATTTACAAAACTCACTACAACGCCACAGATTTGTCAATTTACATTCAATGTCGTATTTGAAAAGTAGTCTTATTTTGAGAGGTCAGGAGGAACGAAACCTTTCACGCAACCACCTTGCTACTCAGAGTTCATTCTTTTGTAGCAATTGAGACACTACACAGTGAGCAGTTCTTATATACCCCCTACAAGTATACTCAGTTTCTCTTCACGGAGCCCAATTATATCTCCATAGCACGGAGTCAAGAAGCTTCCTCATTCATTCATGCGTCCAACTGATTGTAATTTCTATCCTTTCTAACTGTAACAGGCCCTATCAGCTCTGCCACACACTTTCTGTCTGGTGATGGATCAATCAGAGGAAAGATTCAAAAAGCTACTTGTGTACTCCATGACTACTTTAGGACAGTAAATTGCAGTCCTGAAACTCCTAGCTCAGATGTCATCATATCCCACAGATAGTCAGGGCTCAATTTTCAACCAGTTGCTCTTCGGACCCAGAACCTCCTTTTTCAAAGAACTCAGTAGTTTGGCACCTATTTGCCCAACAATACCTGAAAACAAAACTTCCCTTTATTTGGCTTAGGACCTTAATCCTATATACTTGTTCTAGAAAAAACTATTGAATAGCTTTTAAACAGGATTTTCTACAAAGTTTAAACAGTGGCACTGTTTCTGTTTGAAGGCATAATATCCACCACTATATTCAACAGGGTGCACGTGTGCTTTCCTAAGGCATCATATTTTCAAAGAAAAATGTTATCCCCTACTCTCTGTAAAACAAAAAGTTAAAGCTGCCTTACGCTCAAGGGATATTTATACATTATGAATCCTGAACAGAAGGTAGTGCCTCAAATTAGAACAAAACTTGATCCTAAGCAGGGCTCGTTTACACAGCTCAGAATTCGTATATCAGTTTTTATTTCATCCATTCAGGCAACTCAAGTCCTAACCCTCAACCAAGGAGCAAAAAGGAATTGAGGAAAAACTCTTTTTCATAGTTAATCTGTTGGCTTGTTGTTGATATTCACACACACACATTTCAGCATGCTATTCTCCATGGATTTCATTCAATGATCTTGAAGGACCTTACTGGTAAGCCTCGGTATACATCTGCTAGAAAGTACAAGATGACCCTAATTTCCCTGCAGAGCAAACTATTCTCACCCATTTGTTAGCAGTGAAAGCCAGGTTAACATGACATCACGCTCATCACCTTCACCCTTAGGTTTCTTTGGGACCTAGCCATTAGACTTAGTCATTAAAGAGATAATACAAGTACAATTTGAATTTAAAAGATATTTAGACACCTGGCTATTTACAGTTCTGTGAACTCTAAGCTTGCTTGCCTACACCTGTATAAAATAGACAGTATCTCTTGACTATGAGAGAACCAGAAAGACAAACCCACCAGTGTTACTGCAGCATTATAACTCCGGACCAGATGTGGCTGCATCACACAAGCTGTACTGATAAAGCAAACCACACAATATAACTAATTTGTAAAACCTTTCAGCCATTTCCAGAGAGCCTTTGAAGTATAAACTCCTGCATCAAGTAGAATCTGAACTTCGGCTCCCCATCTATGAAATCAGAATGATAGCATTTGGCTGTCTCATGAAGATACGAAGATAAAACCCTGAATATTCCAGTCCTCAGAGTGATGAGAGACAGGTGAGTTCCTTAGCTAAAACAAGAACACTAACAGTTCCTTTGCCTGGTGGTATTTTGATAGATACAGTAAACTGTTGTACCTAATACTTATTTGTACCTCTTCAAGTTGTCAGAAATCACATCTGCATGTTTTGGGAAATGATATTACAGATGCCTAAAAGACTTCTTCGTTGTTTGAAGAACGGAGAAGTTGCATGTGTACAATTCTGGCAGAAACAATCCTTTTCTTTACCTGACTTCTCCTCATCTAATGTGTACTCTGAGCACATCTTCCTGTGCAGCTGGAGACCCTGTTACAGAAGGACACTGCTTAGTGTAGCCAGTGTTTATTGCCTTTTTTTTTTTTTTTAAGATTAATTTGGAAAATTTCCCAGATAATACATCTGCCCCCATTACTTGCACCTCAGAGTGTAAGACCCGCCAGGGAGCTAGTGAGGACAACGGCATTTATTAGCAACAAATAAACTGATCTATCTTTTTCTGGATTAGCAGTGGGAGATCCCAGACGCACTAAGAAGTATCAGTCTGCTGACTGACATATACAAGCTGGCACACTTTTGTGTCAAAAATGTACACAGCTGCATGCACACTAAAGCTGTTCCATCTATAAAGCACAAATGCCAACTGCTTGTCTTCAGAGATGGGTTATAAGAGAGGGTCTCAACAACAGAACAAGTGCAGAGTACAATTAAAGAGTATCTTTCATTCCCTTAAGTGTCTGCCTGTTCTAGGTCATCTCCAGGTACTCAGACCAACAGCTGGTTGAAAAGAAAGAACTCAATCAAAAGCAATAATAAATTATATTTATCCACACAGCATTATCAGCCATCAGATGCCAGTATGAAAACAGTTCTATTGTAACATCTTCTCCAAACCTGTCTGTCCAACGCTCTCAAATCACTTCAGCCATCTCAATAACCCTTATTCATGGCCTCAGTTTCAGTTTATGGAGCAAAACTGAACCCCAGACTGAACTGGCACTCGGGTAGATTAGTGTTGGGCTTGCTTCTTTACAAATAGACAGGTATGTTAATCCCAGTAGTGTAACACCCTCTTCCTCAGCACTCTTGGAGACTTCTGATGAGAAGCAGGAAATTCAGTTATATTCCCAATTCTTTATCGAATTAAACTATTTAACTATACTGCAGTGATGTGGCTGACTGGAGCTCCAGTGAGAAAGACTGCAGCTCACAATTCCTCTGGTGTTGAGATCATCACAACTGACAACAGAAGAAACACATCAAAGAGTCTTCTACTAAATATACAGTAAAGTGTACCAACTCCAATGTCAGGAAAACCATAGAGCAATTTGGATGAGGAAAGGAGCCCAGCAGCTGCTCCTACAGATTCCCACGCACAGACAGGTTTTGCAAGTCAACATGGTCTCAATATTTAACTAACACATTATCACTTGTTGTTATTATTTGACTATCAGTCAAGTAAGCACCTCACAAGAAAAGAAATGGAAGTGATCTTCAACTTTTTTTTTTTTTTAATCAGGTTCACAGAGTCATTATAGAGAGGCAAGAACGTGATTCTTGTTTTAAACAAAAACGGAATTTGCACACACATACTTGCAAGTACCAAGATATCTGTGCTCACATATCCTCGCCAGAATTACCTGTGGTGACCCTGAAAACAAGAGATGTCAGCTGAGCACTCTTCAAATCTTTGGCATTCTTTTGCATATCAACAATGCTATGTGGTTTTTACAGCACTCACTTGTCTTCACAAACAAGGCTTAGTGCCAGGTTAAGTTGTGTCTCAACTTAGGCCACTGTGTAAGGCCATCGTGGTGTGGCCTTCGCACCATGAGCATGCCATCTAATGCTTGCTCTCACTGTTGTCTAGTCCCTTTTGGATCTCCCCTTGGTGCTGTCAGTCTCATGACTTGAGATATATATACGCACAAACACACATGCCTTTCATATACTTTAAAAAAAATAAATAATCTTCAGCTCTGCCGTTTCTTTTTTTAAACACTTATACTTCACCACACCAATGCAATATTTCACTTACAGGCCTCTACAGCATCTCAAACATGCAGCCAGGTTCATCTTCCCAGAAAACATACTGTCTATATCTTTGCTTTATCCCAGAAGTGAAGACATCAGCAAATGATGGGAATCGCAGAACACAGGATAATTGGTCTGCTTTAATCTCAAGAACTCCCAGTTCCAAAATAAATAGCTAATCAAAAAAGAGAGGAGATAATACCCAAAGGCCCAGAAACAGCAGACTTCTGTCAGATCGGCAGGCTCCTTTTTTCACTTGACAAAACAAACAAGACCACAACACAAATGTGCTGAACACAGAAGAGAGCACTTTTTGAGTGCTCACGCAACCTCAGGAATCCTCAAAAAGGTACCAAAGAAAACATGCCTTAGTATTCACAGCATGTTAATCAAAAAGTTCTTATCCCAAAATAATAAATAATATCCCTTTTATATTTACCACCAGGAAACGAGTCAAATATGCAGCAACGTTCACCATCACGTACATCTCTGTGTCTAAAGGCAAGGGAATACAAATCCCACATGTCCAATAACATTTTCCACAGGCTTTTTATGTGAAAATCAAAATAGCACATACATCACTAACAATCACATTATGCTCTTAAATTAAAAACTACAGATTTTGCCATGAAAATTATATAGCAGATTATAATAAATGGTAAAACAAATGCAGAGTACCACTGGTACATTTCGAAAGTCATTTAAACTCATTTACCTGTAAAGTAAGTATTGGCAGGGAGAGTGGAACTAGCAAATCTGTAATATCCATTTCCTGGGAAACGGATCCCTTTCATTACTTCTGCACTCAATGTAGCTAAAGATGAATCCATCCTCTCCACCTGGTAGATGGGAGAAGGCCCATTAAGTTCTTCAGGTTCATTCCAATTTATCTTTACCATTGTGCTGTTTATTCCTTCAACACGAGGGACACTAAGTTTTCTTGGAGCTGTGCATTAAAAAAAAAAAAAAAAAATTACCTAGATGATATTGTCCGTAACGCTTAGGAAATTATTTATTGCACATAAGATAATTTTTGCAAAACATCCTGCTTCTGTTTCTGATCACCTTCAGAATAAATACAGATATCCATAGAAGTTTAAGGGAGCAGGGGGGAATAAATCTTAATCTTTATAAGAATTTACTTTCAATTCCACAAAAAATACCTTATTTCTGTATTCAGGCTTTGGATAAATATGTAAAATACCTTATTTCTGTATTCAGGCTTTGGATAAATATGTCTAGTACTGTATCCAAAATAATTGTTTTTTCATAGTCTTTAACAACCCAAATTAATGTCTCCATAAAAAGTATATTTATGTGTATTCCTTCCTCATTAGCCTTTCATGCCATACACACTGTAAGCATGTACCTGTATGACTTTCAGCATTGGATTTGAGTGAAAGACCAAAAAAGAATCTGAAGAGTTAATTAACTCTTGTTACGTATCAGTAGTATGGTACGTGACAACACAAGCGTTTCATCACTGAACTTCTCGTCGATGGGAGCAGAACAGCTATCTGTCCGCTATACTAAAGGCCCATCAGGTTGTTTTCCTTATGATGCACACACAAGACATTAGCATATGTTCAGATAATCATTCAGTTCGAGAAAATGATCCTCTCTAACTTTCTTCCACCCACACTGGTGCACAGTAAGACTCCATACAAGGCTGTTTACATGAAAGCATCAGCATAAGAGAGTTTTATGTTACTACAATGATCCTCTTACCATTAAAACCAATACCCTGATATTCTTTTAAACATTCCAATAGCATTGGTCAGTCTATAGCCGAGTTATGGACAAAATTTGTTTGTCTGGGTGTTTTTTCTAATACTGTACAGTAAGCCACTGGAGGGCAGCATGACCTGTTTGGATAATGGCACGGTGGCCATACAGGTGGGAAAGAAATGGACCATCACTGAAACAATAAAAGACATCATCTGGGGACGTACAAGAACACTACTACCCGTAGAATCCATACCCACCTATCTAGCCTTTTCTTCTTCCCATGATAAAGGAATTGAGAACAGAAACTTCATTTGTACCCGGGAAGTGAAATACAATGCCAACTTGTAAAAATTACTTGCTCCCGTAATGACATAGTAAAGAGCAATAAACGCCTTTCAAGAACAATAAAACCCGAATTAAAATATGGGCCTTCACAATCTGACATATTACTTCACAGCACAGCATTGTACATAGTGCAAGTTCTTTTAGAGAAGGAGAGCCTGCTTCATTTAGAACGAATTAATAACATCCTTTTAAACATTTGCGCATTTCCAAGATCATTAACATATTTTTCATTTTTCCTATTTGCCTGTAACACATTACTTCGCGCGCGCACACACACACACCCCCCCCACCTCCCCACCCCTCGCCTTTCTATCTCTAACTTGATAAATATTCTTGGAGAAAGCAGGGAGTGGGGGAACTGGGAAACTGCCAACGGCACTATGTGCTGTAAATTCCTGCTTAGGCATCACTTATGACTTCACAATCTAATTAGTATCTCACACTATGGTAGAAATTTACAATGTCAAAATTGAAGTAATGCAGCGTGAGGTCATAAGCTTTCCTGCATAAGTAGGGCACAGCACTAATGAATTGTGGTATTAATGCACAAGTTTAAATAGAAAACATGGCTTAACAATCAAAACTTCACCTTTGAGGGAGCTAGTGTATGCCAGCATTTTAAATGTGAACATAAGAGGTTGAGCCCTCCAGTTCAGCTTACCGATGGTAAAACAGAAATGCTAAAATTCATTATTTCTAAAATGCATACAGCTAACTAACACTCATGACAATAACCGTATCTTCCTTTAAGTCTTGTATTAATAAATGGCAGTTACTTGGACCATAATTATGGCATCTCTGATACCCAAACTTGAAGCTTTTATGGGGCTTATGCAATTAACTACTTAAATGCATCGTAACACTTGCTTCTCTGACAGGGAAGTATTGATTTTTTAATCATTTTCAAGTCTCCTCTAGCACAAATAAATGTACTACAGTTACAGTTAATGCACTGTGTACACGCATTAAACACTGGCATGACACAATTTATTATTTTGTGATATATGGAACAGAAGCCTAGCCTTTCAGAAAGTAACATCCTTACTATAACATTAGTATTTAAACTACAGTCTCATCAATGCTTCAGAACTCTTGTGCATCAAGACAGTGAAAGACTGTACATAAAAAGTTACATAAGTTTAAAAAAAAAAGAAAAAAAAAAAAAAAAAAAAAACACCACAACAGAAAAACCAGACTCTGCCCAGGAACAGAGAGGTCTGAAAATACATCTGTGACACTAACCCAGCAGGGTACTAAATGCTGAAATTAAAAATATTCAAGACTAAAAGATACAGTATATATTTTCCTAAAGGTGTCACTGTGGTACCTGTAGCTACTTTCTGAAAGATGAATCAACTATAATTTTATCTATTTAATTTTTTTTAGTCACGTTCTGTTAAAACACATCTGTCAAAATAATGAGCATACTACATTTTAGTGGATTCAAAGTCACATTTTGTATATTTTAATTATGCAGTTTTAATGTCTTGCTATATAATACATATTTAATGTATTATAAAGCTAAAACAGTATTTAAAAGCCCATGATTGCTGCATGCCATTGTGTAGAAGAGGGCACAAAAAAGACCAATAAAGACAGATGGTCCATACAGCTTACGTTGAAGTCATATATCTAAATATAGACGTTGCTACACAGGTCATTACAAATAAGCCTTTCCCATGTGTTTATGCACACACATGTACACAAAAATGAAGTTGGTAAGTAAAGAGCAGTTAATTTTGTTTTGTTTGAAATAATATCATTTTAGTTTTAGACTCGAAGACAGATGCCAGCATTTCGCTCTGAACAGATGGTAATTCCATCTAATAGTGCATCTCTGTATTAGTAAGGTCTGTTGTGTATACAAACAGTAATAAACACTAGGTAAGGATCAAAATAAATTTTAATTGTTGACATTAAATTCTGGCAGCCACAGTTCTAAGGATACAATACTCCTTTCTCAAGTCTGTCAGGTTTACTAATACAACTGCTAAAGCTTTTCCATACTCTGCCAGATTCTTGTCCCAGGAATAACATATTTACACTGTAGCTAAATTTAACAGGCTTACATATGTTTGAATAACTACTGCTCAGCAAACTGGAGGTAGATATTTGTGTACCCATCCACAGAAGCCTTCAATTAGCCACTGAATAGCTTAGGAAAGTAACGGTAACAAAAAGTAGGCAGGCAGTTTTTAATTATTGTACAGTTGGATTCAAAATGTATATGTACAAATAAAAATAGAAATGTTCAGCAAATTGGAGGACAAAAACGTAAAGAAAATAGGGTTTTTTTCTCATCTTGGAGTTTACCTTGCAGGTAAAGTTACACGTCTTGCTATTGGTCATCCATTTCATTTTTACTACGAGTTATTAGCCCAGATGACCCTGAAATTGCCATAGCATTTCTGTTACGATCTTTTCTTTCTCTGCGCTTCACAACAGTACAAGTCATTTCAGCAGTAAATGAGTCAAGAAATAATTCTTATGCCTTCTGACAATATTTTGATTGTTCAGAAGATTCTTTAGAGTCCATTTTGGACTCTTCCTCAAAAAAGAATAAAAAGCACCCATAATGGACATCAAAAGAAAAGTCAATAACATATGCTACAATCATATTTCTTTAAAAATAGATGTAATAGAGTATTTTTTAAAAATCATGAAAAATATATTGCTTCCACCATATGGGACAACCAACGACTCACCAACCGATTTAAGATGCAGCATATTGAGCTGACCATATGTTACAGTGCTGTTGAATGGCTGAGTGATTCATGCCCGTCACATTCTAGTATATCAATTAAAGCTCCTTGAAGTCTGCATGATTTGTGTCTCTGTTATTAAACCCTGCTAATTCATCCCACTTACACATCTGTTATAAATCTCTAGGAGTGCTGCATGATTCATGGCAATCTGTGAGCATGGTACAGCAAATTCTTCTCCTTGCAATTAACAGTAAATTGTTTTACTGCCATGCAATGAATTTTTCAGTTATATTGCAAATGAACTCCTAAATGCACGGTTCTTTCCTAAGAACCGACTTATATTATTAGGCAATTAAAAAGTATTGCTTTGAACCAAAAGCTTTTAATCAAGACGAATGCAACTTAAACATAGCTTAAAAACCTCACAAAATTGACACAGAGGAAAAAGAACAAACCGAGCGTTTTTCTGAAGTATAGTATGTGGTTGGTAGGGGAAAAGAAACAAATAACTTTTGACTCCCTACTCATTTCCTGAAACTCAAAGAGCAGTTTAACTACAGCTTGAACACTTGGCAAGACAAGTTTGAGCAGATACTATTTATCTCAGAAGTTACTTAAGTCATCTGTCATTACAAAATTTCTCAGATTACTTTACACTTTTCTAATTGTAAAACAGTGTCTTTATTCTTGAAATAAATAATTGGATAATTAGCCAAGCTGAATCATCAGAGGATTCCAATGCTGCTCGAGTGTTCTTGTCAAAGGTGAAGCAAATTCATTTCAGCTTTGCCTCTGCAGCTTTCTGAAGAGGCTTTGATTTTTTTCCTGCTACATTCTTGGCAGCAGCCTCAAATTCATGAGTCCATACATCAAGTCAGTAGTTTAACAACAAATGAAATTAAATTCAAAGAAGGGAAACTAATTGAAGGACAGCAACAAAAGTGTTTGGTAATGTGCTTTTTAATATGGCATGCCACATTTGCATGATAATTTTTTCCTTTTTAGCATGGAGCAGAAAGTGACTAGCTTAATGAGGGATTATTCAAGACAGGAACGAACAAAATGCATTCATAACTAAGAACAAAGATTGTATTATGAAACGGAAACAGGCAACTGCCGAGAAGTAACTGGGTGATTGGTTTATGCATTATGAATAAAAAGATAGAAAAATATTTATATTAGTATTCACTAATGACTATATATACAAGATTGTTGTAATTAAAATTATAAATTAACATATTAAGAGTGCTTGTTTAATCACTTTGGGTCCTATTCACAATGAAGAGACATGTACATGCATGCAAAACAATCTGTGTTTCCAGGCCAGCGGCAAATGGCCCTTGTATTTCTCTTCCCTAACAAAGGGAAAAGATACCCATTAAACAGGTAGTAAGTAATGTATTTGTGATTTTAAAATTGAGGCATAGAATTTTGAAGAAAAGCGGTCTATGACAGGCATAAACAAATGCTGTGCTGTCTTGACAAATGGGTCGAGGCTTTTGAAAAGGGCTTGCACTGGACCTTATTCATGAATGGAAAAAATGGGCAAATTACTCAGATTAAAAGGGTAATCAAAAAGAAAACGACATCGAGTGTAAGACAGCCCAGAAAACCCATCAGCATCATTACCCCAGCAAACCCAGAGGCAACTCCAAAGCCACCAATACAACTGCTTGAGAAGTCTGCCAAGAAGCCAGATGCAGCTGATGCTGGAAGAGTATCTTCTACAAATTAGCTTCTGAACCCTGTAATTGCCATCAAAAGCAAAGGATCAGGAATACAATGTGCTGGGCTAAATGGCAGCAATCACAAAGCCATACTTAGCGTGTCTTAAAAAATGCTTTATAAAACGAAGTTTAAAAAAAAAAATAAGGGCAAAGGAAAGATGAACTTAATTACAAGAAATGAGCTTGGCCACACAGTATTTAATGAAACACAGCTGTATAGATTAAGGCACCCTTTGACTATCTGATCTGGGAAGGGTAGCATAAGAAATTGTACTAGTCCAAGCACTGACATAGCTAATTCCATCCTGTTTAAATGTCAGAAGCTGATGGGAATAAAAAGGTGTTTCTTTGGCTGAATGAAAAATTTGGAAAACATGCATGTTTTGTCTTGGTAGATACTGCAAAGAATAGTGCAAGTAATTCACAATTTTATGCAAACACATTGTCAGGAAAAAAAAAAAAAAAGTCACACTTAAGGGACCAGGTCATTCACAGGTACCAGCCACTACAGTTCTATAGATTCCAAGGTACCAGTGGAGAATCCTACACAAGATAAAACCAGAGCAAAAAGAGAGTCTGAAAATAATAAAAAAAATAGCCTAAGACTTGGTAACAACAACAGGTTGAAAGCCATTCTCAAAAATAAACGGGAATTTAAACTCAGCAGAACCTGGAGAAAGGAATAAAGTAAAATGTGTCTCTAGGTGTTAAGATAAAATATGTATAATTGCTGTCCAGTATTGCTTTCAGTTTCATACATACAAGTTCCACTTGATGATCTTTGGGTAACAAAGACAAAAATGAATCTCAAATGGGATTCCAAATTTTCAAAGTCTTAAAAGGGTACTTTTCCCTCATCTATCAGTCATGGCTTCCAATAGTACATGCAGAATAGCGCAGCGCTTGAAAACTATTTAAATTACCACAAGGATTGTGCAGTGTGCATCTTCTTTATTTAAAAGACCAATCAAAAAAGTATGAAACACTTTGAGTCCTTAAAAGCCGAATTTTTGTGTATTTGTATCTGAATATGCCAAATTGAGGTTCTCTTTCTGTCCAGTCACCTTCTCTTTGAGTAACTGAGATGGGTTAATTCTCTTCTTCTGTTGCCTTGACATGTTTGCTTTGATCTTTCACCCCAATACTGCATTACCCCATAACATCAATCTTCCAACACTTTTTACCATTTTTGGAGCTGATCACGCACCAGGCTTACCTGTGCAAGTTCTTTTATTTGTCCCACCTAGTCCTCTTCCTGGTTTCATATGCATTTGTAACAGCTTCCACACAGCTTTTTTATAAAATAAATCCATTCTAAATAATTCTATTTTCTTTGCTTCCTCACTCTCTCCCCCTCACATTCTTCTGGCTTAATCATCCTTTTTTTTATTGCCATTTACAAATATCATGTGTGCATATATTGGTGGGGAGAAGATTTTTTGCCAGCCTGACAGACACAAGGACATCTGGCTGATTTTAGTTTTCTTTCACTCGCCTCCTGCAAAGCTACTCATGAGATACCCCCAGTACAGATGCCTATACTGAATCAGGGTAGAAGTGATCCACTTGTTATATTTGCTTCTGGAATATTTTAACCAATTTTAAGTTATGCTCCAAAAGACTTCTCACTGAAAGATCAGCAGACTGTTTCTGATGCTTCTGTTCCCTTAGGTCTTGCCCCTAAATTCTGCCCCGACTGCAGAAGTCTCTTTTCTTTGTTTTTTAAATCTTCTCTCAAAACATCTTAATTTTCTTCCTCAACATTTTTGTTTCTAATGATTTCACACCCTTGTTTCTGCCCTTGTTTTTATTTGCTGTGTTACATTGCATAAAAAAAAAAAAAAAACATGTTGCCAGAGAAAAAGAAGAATGACAGATCTTGAAGAGGTGGTTGGGTTTTTTTTTTATAGCTAGTCCTCAAATTAACCTAATGGATATGAACAAAACTTAAAAATTACTTGAGACTTTTAGTAGCAAATTTTTGAAGGCACTGGCAATTCCAAAAGCAAGTTCCTTAATAATATACATCAGCTGGACACACCAAAATCACAGTCTTCAAGGTACCCATTGATTTAAATGCTCCGTGTGATAAATCAGTACACTACACACATGGAAGAAGTAGACGTCGTTTTCCATTATCCTCCTCAGGATCAGAGAAGAAGAATTACTCTAATTCAGTATAACCTCTAGCCCAACTTGGAACGCAATTCAAAGCTCCTGGATTGTGTTACAATGCAAGGGGACCATCACGCTGGAGCACATTTCAGTCAAGGCTTCCTCCAAAAAGCCCCCTTTGCCAGGGCATGGAGGGGAACTGGCATCCAGCCAGGGAGGCTGTCTCTGTGCCAGAAAGACATTCCTTCACAAAAAAGAACTCCTCAGCAGTCCTAGAAAGGCAATTTTAATTTCATCTTGCACCATTCAATGACACAAAAGGATAGTAATGGACTAAGATTTGATCAACTATTTTTACAAATGATAGGGACTGCTTTCTTCTGACTTCAAGTTTGAACTTGCTTTGATTTAAATGTCATCACATTAAGTAGCATTTCTTTATAAATTCTTTTTGGAAACACAGTTTTACAGAACTTCATGAAAGGCAACATGCACACCAAAAAAACCCACCCAAATTAATAAAACAACAACAACAACAACAAAAAACCCCACACCAAAAACAAACAAACAAAAAACCCCCGAACACACAAACCCCCTAGATTTTCTCCAGAAACTAAAAGTGTGAATGGTGGAAGACAAGATTGTGTGCAAAATTGAAGTGTTTTACTCTTTAGTTTGACAAAATTTAAAACATTAACACGCTTTAAAAACATAAAAGGAACCAAATACAGGATCGATTCTTTGCTTTCAAGGCTTACAACAGTAAGCAGGAAAAGGCTACACTGCAAAACAGCTAATAAATGGGGATGTGTCTGTTACTCTATTTTGTATTCTCCTGTCTTCTCTAATGTGATAGGTCTCCAAGTATTAACACAACCAGGGAGGAGATGGTCATAAACAAGCTGTCAAGCATAACTAAGCTATTGTTTCTGAATCTTTTAATAAATGTATAAATGCAGTGTTGGATCATTTGTAGTAATAAGGTGTGCAGTTTAGGCTATATTTGTTTCCATGGTTATCAGCAGATCGGAACGCTGTTCCTTACATGGCTGTGTGGTATGGAATAAAGTCAAACTCATACAAGTAGGAGGCTCCGTAGATGGCCAGCTGGACACTTTAAGATGTAGCAGAGGGAAACAAAATAAATTTTGAAATCAGCAATTTAGCAAGAGAGAAGACTGACAGAACAATCTTTGCCCACTAAAACATAAAGATGGTATGATGAATCAAGGAACAAATCATCTATCTTCTACTTGAGAACAAATGGAAAGACAATTAAATAAACAGATGAAGAACAGAGGGCAGACTAGAGGTAATATCCCAACAGCTTAAATTCTACTTCAGTTCATGTACATAAAGATTCCTCTTTACTGGCTCTGGGCAACTCCTTATGCTGGAGGAGTCTGGAAGCACCTGTATCTCTTCATTGATTACACAGAGGGGATTTGATGGAATTCAGAAAACTCAAATACAGCCCAAGGAGCCTAGGAAAATATTCTGCACAGCAGAAACTTTCAGATTTTTTCCTATGGGAGGCCAAATAATATAAGAGAGGTAATTTCAAAGATCATCATCACAACATCCATATGACAACACCACTAATTGTTTAACTAAAAATGCTAATATTGTGAAAGTAATTGATGTGTTTTAAATGCTTATACAAAAGGAAACCACAATGTTAAGTAGTCAGCTCTCTGCAGGTGACCACCAGGATGTCACACAGCATGGATTTTGAGCTTGTATTTACAATATTAAAGAGCTGTACTGACTACCTCGTTCCACGAATAAAGAGACTTGTGAAGCTGATTTTCCTAACAATTTCTCTCTTAAAACCCTTTTGATCCTCTGATGTCTAAGAAGTGAGCTCATGCCAGTCCTTTCCTCAAAGTAAATACAGGCTTTTTCCATCTCTGTGCTGTACTGATGCTTATTTTCCCTAAATCTGTAGAAAGTTAGTACCTTTGAAATCCATGACATACATGGTTGAAATTAACTCACAAGACTAAAAATTTAAGGTGCACAGGCACAGATATGCAGTTCCTTAAACATTATTTCTGTAGGGATGTGAGTATACATACCTAGAAAGCCAAATCTCATAAATTTCAGGGGCTAAATAACTATTTTCAAAAAAGCAGATCCAAAGCACATATGTTGCTTCTGATTTAGACTAACAAATACACCACGAACATATGTTAGAGTTTCATATAAAAACCATGCAACTCCTCCTTCATGCGTTAAGCAAGGCATTGGCACAGCATGTGCACTTTACACACACTGTTGTGCAAACACGATGTACACACAAAAAACCCCAACAACAAATTAACAACTTCGTAGCACCATAAATGTTCAGCCACATTTACGTACATTTACCATTTAAGTAAACAGGAACAAAAATATATATACTTGCAATTGAGAGCTCAATAGACAAATCCTATTGCCATAACAGTGTACCTTAAACCTTCATTGAAAATATTTTGGGTTTAATCTGTCAAGATAAACAATAATTAAGCAAGTCACTTTGTATTAATACAACATCTAGCCCTGTCACTATGCATCAAACTACGGTCACCTGAATGGAATTCATCAGCAAATTGTGTCAGCTTTGCACTTTGATACCGGCCGTTTCCTTACCAGCTGCCAAGGTCTGCCCCATGCCTGGCTCACTGGTTACACAACCAATTTGATTGCAGAGAGTAACAGTAAAGTTGTACATCCTGTAAGGTTTTAATCCCATTGCTACGTAGGACAGCTCATGAGCCTCAGCTATATGCAAAACCTGCAAACCAAACAGATTGGAAGATGACGGCTGGTTAATAATTTTTTTCATTCCTGCTAATAGATGACACGTTCGCTAATAAGAAACTTGTCTCTGAATTTGCAGATTCCTTCATTTAGTTGTGGGAAAGTCTGCAAAGAGGGAAAGGATTATTTTGGAGACTCTGAACAAGCTAGGATTTAGGTGATAATACTTCCCATCACACTGTTTTATGAGGTAATAAGCCAGTTCCTGAGTGGATAAATGAGGAAACAAAGTTATTGCCTCATAAAACTGTGTGGTGGTGCAGTTATCACTACAAACAGTTCAGCTATAATCCAGATGACGGAGATGACACTATTAAGTGGTGAAACCTGACCACCATTGAATGAGTGACATGATTAGCAGGCGGTGGGAGGGAGGAGAATGACTAATACCTACAGACATTTGAATCTGCTTTACTTTAGCAGTACTTTAAGCTATCAGAGAGTGGAACTGAATGAACTGTTGTATTTTAGATAATTTTTTTTTTATCGGATGTTTATTTAGATGAAAAATTCTGCAAGCCTGTGACTAAAAACAATTTACATTTATGTATTGTTACAACAGCCCCAAGAGCAGTAATATCACCACTTTGTAGACAAATAAACTGAGGCCCATCTGTGGTACCACTGAAAGACAAAATAAGCTCTGAAAAGAGAAATACAGTATCAGAGCACCAGATCCACTCCCACATTCTGATTACCTGTCATGTTTCTTTGCTCATTCCAAAGATTTTAGCTTACTTCTACTGCCATGGTATTTGTTTGCCAAACCCAGTCACCCAGAATTTACAACAGTATTTTGAAGTCACATATCTAGACTTTATAAAGTTGGTTTTCTGCTGTTTTAGGTTTCCCCACTTCAAAGATTTGTCCATTATCCAGGAAGCCAGACAGGTACCTTCTTAATGAAAAAAGTAGATTTCTACAAAACATGGCTTTAAGCATATCAGCAACTACAGCAACAATACAGAATCAGAACATGTGAAGTCAAGGTAATTTACATGTGGCTGCTCAATCTCACCCCTCCCAATTCTGAATCTCACCTACTACTGAAAACAAGTCAGCGTCAGCTCAGAAATACAACTTAAAACCTAAAAGTAGTGTATAACATTACTGAGCGCTCGAACTGATAGGTGAAAAAATTAGATCAGGGGATATACAGTGAATCAGGAAAATAATTCATCTCAATGTCAGGGAGCACATCAGACCACCAATTTTACTATTACCACTCAGGAAAAACAATGTAACTAACAATACCTGGGGAAATGGTGGCAAGAACCTTTGTTCAGTCATCAGACTGATGCTGTATCCCATCACTTCTCCTCTTGCTAAGTTTTCTCCAGGTTTTTCCCATGACACATTGAGGGAATATGGTGAAAGAGGGAATACTGATGGAGATGGCATGAATACTGGGGCTGAAATAAAGTTAATGAAATAACATTCATAAGAAGTGAGCAATGTGTGTAAGGCAAGCTTTCTCACTGTTGTTATGGAACACCATTTCAGACAATCTTTTTCTTTTTAACCTTGCTTTCAAGTCTAACTGGAATTTTCATATTATTTTGATGGTACATAAAAAGTATTTCCCCCACCATTCACTCTCCTGTTTTATACCCCGGCCATGAATGCAGAATAAAGTTCTGCCTATGTCTTCAAAGAAATACTAATCAACACCAAAGTCCACTGTAGCAGGTAGGAAAGTACATACAAATGGAAAGGTCTTAGACAAAAACTTCATGCAACCTGGGAAAAAACTGATAAAAGCAAAAAGTGTTCAATACTTCAGCATCTTAAAAGCAATTTTGTTTGCTAGGCCAGTTTGAAATTAACATGTCTCTCACTTCTTACAAAACAGTTCCCCTGTCTTCCATAGTAAATCTGTAAAAGGATTGTTTGCACTGCAGTTAAATCCCCACCTGATTACTCTGTAATAATAAGATACCAACTCATAGCACTTTTGCTACGTACAAACAACCACACTAATGGACCTCTTCCCAAATACAATTTAACACTTTTATAACATATAGTATTTAAGAACAGATAAGCACAAAGGCTCATTTTGAAATGGGAATTAGTTTAGCCTGCTGTTTTGCAGGAGCAAACGACCAAGGACATGATTTTCAAGCTAACAGCAAACAAAAGCATCAGTGATGTAACAGAGAAGCTTAACTGCAAAATATGGGCTCTGTAGCCTATAAAACCTAGATTTCTAATGAAAGCATTGACATAAATAGCTGTTATTTCAAACAATATATCGAGTGGCAAGCCCTTTTCAAAATCTGAACAGAGGGATCATAATAAGAGTTGTTGTGAACTGGTTAAACTTCTGAAAAAATGGTCCATATTTTGACACTTGGCCTCCGTGAAAACATATGAAAAGTTTCAAGTACAATACTTTTGAAAAGGTAACCCTCTCAAGTTCTTCAAAAGAATTTCTTTCTAAACAAATCAAAGCCTCAGTTCAGGAAAACTCATTAGAACCTCCTTTCTGAATACAATACCTTCTTGGACAACATTCCTGATTCCCATCAACTGTTAATACATTTGTGCCCTCCCCAAAAAAAAAATAATCTTTGTAGGAAAAAAAAAAAAAGAAAAAAAATGTCATGTTTTCTCCCTTTTAAAAAACATATAAGTAGCAACTGGGAAAACCATGGAGAATTCAAACAGTACTTGGTGGATTTTGCAATCTTGTAGTTTTGGAATTTGAGTTAATTGACAGGGATTATTTTCTTCAACAATATTTTATGTTGAAGAAAATGCTTTTGCTTAACATGCTTGGTTCTGAGATAATCTGATCTACCTTTAATTAGTTAAAAAATGAGTATTTATCCCTATTTGAATCCTCACTAGACACAGCTTATTGGGAGAAAAAAATTAAGAATACATTCTAATTCAGTTTTTCCTTTCATTTGTACCAAAAAAATTCAAACCAGTACTTACCAGCCTCTCCTGTTTTTCCTGATACCCAGTCGGAAGATACGCTACCTGCCATGTTTACTGCTAGCACATAAAATTCATACTCTGTGAATGGCTCCAGATCAGTGACTACGGTACTGGTCTGCGGTGGGGCCAGAGCATTTTCATTAGGAGACTCCATAACTGGTTGAGGACTGAGCCATCCACTGCTTTGGAAAATACGAATTTCAGGAGGAACAAAGTTCTCAGTTGGTGTTAATTTTTTTCTCATGTAAAGTTCATATCTTATAATTATGCCTAGAGGAAAAAGCAAGCCAGAGAAATCAGTGCATTTAAATAATTTCTGGAGTTCGACTAAAATACCAACACCAATATATTTAACAAGCTAAGAATCAATCAATTTACATCATAGAAAATACAGTATTAGAAGTTTTCCAGATTTCTGCTATTTTCAGCCAAATGCTCTCTTTGGCATTTCTTGCATTGCACTGTTTATTTTCCCCTCCGTGGAAATTTGGGGTTTGAAAACAAAGAGCTGGGTTACAGTATGAGTTCTGCTATCACCACTGTAAGATGATGTCCTAAAGTTCTGATCAAATGCTACTGAAAGTTACTTTAAGCCTCTGACTTTCACAGGGTTTGTTTGTGTGTGTCTGTGTGAATTTAATTATTATTTATTTTGGGTTTTTACACACAATGGGTAGGGCACTTTTAAGTTTAGTGCTAACCTTTTACAACATCTTACTGGATAGGAGATATGGGGAGGGGGGAGGGGGGTGGGGGGTGGGTGTATATCAGTTTTCCATCAATGTAAACTATTATGTACACAGGAAGGTCTCAGCACTTTGGTATTATAGTATGAAGTGACACCTGATCGTGGATCATGGAAGCAGTTTAACTGTAAAAAGAGACTGTAAGACAGCTGACTGGAGATTTCCCAAATGGAAAAGATGAGAGACATAGCAAAGCCAGGAGATCGCTAATTACCATAAAAGATACATGTATTTGGGGCTGTATACATGCACAGACCTGGGGAGGTTGCTTGAGAGAGAAACAGCTTCTCTCTTTTGTCTTTGGAAAGACCAGGAATCTGACCAGACATCAAAAGAAATACAAGAGTATTGCTTAAATCTGCCCATGCTAGCAATTACATACATGTAATGGCTACGGAGTAAACCATATGCTACAGGTTGAGAGAAAAGTTCTAGCATCAAATATCATGACCTGCATTGTAGGAACTGCCCCTCTAAATACATACAGGCATTCTTCCGCAGGCATTCTTCCTGCCTGACCTGGTAATATCTGGCAAATGAGATGTTTGAAAAGAAAGTGGAGCTCCCAACACACAGATGCTCATTTTGTGAACAGATTAAAATGCCTGGTTTTGCATGCACAAATACTTGTGCATCTAAGTGCAAGTTCACAAAACTCCATTGCACATATTAAAAGATAAAGCATTTACCAGTAAAATCTGTGGCATCACAAAAGTATCCTACAACAGCTGCGTTCTCAGTTTCAAAAACCTAAAATATTATTACACAAGTTGGACCAGCAACTCTTGGCAATCGCCTAATCCCTAACAAAGTTACACTGGTAATGCAATTAGTTACTACACATGACTGATGGTTTTAAAAACAGCCTTCTCTGTTAATTCTTAGATATTTCTTTTTCCATAACTACTATCTGCTTATTTATTCTTTGTCAGGCGATATCACCACATCTGTCTGAACTAGGTGATCTGGCAAATTAAGAAAAAATTAATTTTACTGTAAAGGTTTAATTATAAATGTGATTTTTGCTAGAGCAGATGCCACCAGGGGCTAAATCCTGGACCCAACATGCTCAGTTGGAGTTCTGGACTCCAAAAGATGAAAACACAGATTCCGAGGATATATTTAGTGGCAGACAGGCAAATTAAGAGAATGCCCAACTTCATTCTCAGTTTATGTTTCACAGATAAGGATATTCTAATCAGATTTGAGAAAATGCTGCTTTATCTTTGCAAAGTCTTTGACTTACAAAAGTAAATATAATATCCTACCGTTTGGTTTCTCAGGTGGTGACCATTCCACAGCCAGATCTGTAGAGCTGATGGTTCCTACCATGGGTGGGCGCAGCCATTCTGGAGGAGCTTGTGCAGTAATTACTGTTATTGGCTGGCTCTTCAAGCAGCCTCCACTAGTACAAGCTTGCACGGAAAAAACATACTTTGTAAATGGAATGAGATTCCAAATAATTGCTGAAGTTTTTAAGCCTTCATACTGACCACAAGGCTGAAGATCAGCCAAGCTAGTACATGTCAAAATGTATTTCTCTATGGGCCCAGAGTCATTGGAGAGGCTTGTCCAGTGAAGCACAACAGAATGGTGACTAACGGGGAAGACAGGATTTAAATGCAAGCTGCCTGTAGGCACCCCGGCTTTTGTTCTGTAGGTCACTGAGGGACTTCTCGTAAAACCATGGACATTGCTGGCTTGGATATAATAGGAATAGAAGGTATATGGAGATAACATGGTATCGGTGAAGGTCTGAGCAGCTAAAACAAAGAGATAAGAAAAAAATCTTATCAGTCTAACACATTAAAAATATTCTTAATTTTTGTGCTTGAAATCTTTCCAGCCTTAATCCAAGACAAGGTATTTGTGTCCATTTGCATGCTCTTGAGATCATTATGAACACTGTAACTTCTCAACTTTTTTTTTTTTTTTTTAAACAGGGAAAATAACCCTCCCCTTTTCCCTTTATTATCCTCCACTGCACATTGGCATCACTAGAGAAATATTTTTTTCCATTGAATTTATCCTAGTTCCAGCTTTAATCAAGAACAAGATTAATACAATTATCTTCTTATTCCTCCTTTGCCTGGAAATAATTATTTCAAATGTAAATCACCACTGATATTAGTGGATCTGAGTTAGGAAAAAAACCCAAACCATTCCATAAATTTTTACACCTTTGTTTTTGATTTATTTCACAGCATAACACCAAATACTTCATCTTTCCATGCTTTCACTTCCTCCCTTCTAAAAGAGTGCTTAATAGTTCATTTGTGAAGCATTTGAGCTTGGATAACAAGTGAAACAGAAGTGTAAATAATTATTAAAAAGGTATATCCAAAGCCTACATTTACCTCCCTTGCCCCGTACATTCCGTTCCTCTAGACAGCTTTTCAGCAGCTTTTTAGCAGCCATGACCATGAATAGCTCCTGGGTATATCCCAGAAGCAGTTACACGTTTTGGTCAGCACAGCACAATATGAATTCACACACAACCATATCACCATACATTGTTTTGCCTTAAGAAATAGTGAACATTGAGTAACATATTACATGCCAGAGCATGGATGCTCTCAAACTTTTTCAAAGCAAATGGGGAGGACATAGCTATTTCTAAGTCCTCTCTGTATGTCTGCACTGGCACATCAGCCGTGAGTATAACTTAAAGAGGACCACAAAATTACAAGTACTGTTAGATAATCAACCCTTGACATTGTTGTACAAAAGCAGCGTCAGCCCAGTAACTGCTTATAGCACTTCCACTACCTATAGTGATCACAAACTTCTTGCTGGAGCCCAGCAATAAGGATAACAAGAAAACGCGTAACCTCATCTTCAGGCCTTCCAAACCCTGGTACTTCGGGCAAGGTTCGGTTGGGACAGCTCTGCCAGCAGCAGCAATGGTTACTGCGACATCCTCGAGCATTAGTAGTGAGCAGGCAAGTGATGCAGCAGATTTCAGTCTTGCCTGCAAGATCCAGCTGTTCCTTCCTCCGCTTTCAGGTTAGCATGCCACTCGCAACGGCGGGTGCAAGTACTCGAGTGTCCTGTCGAATTGTTGAGCCCTTTCTGAGCCGCATGGACACACCTACCCTGGCTGAAGAGCTTCTGGGTGCAAAAGACTGAGTACCCAAAGCTGGTTTGACAAGCATTAGACAAGACTCTCGGACAGGCTGGCAAGAATCCTTGGAGCAGGAGCATGACAACCAGTTGCTGTGAAGGACACCAGCTTGCCATGTGCCCATTTTCTGATATTGTCTCCAGAGAAAAAATTAGCCACAAAGGCAGCATGACTAGAAACTCGGAGAAATGTGCTAGAAACTTGGAGAACTGCACTTTATAGGATGATAGGAACCCCATCCTATGGGCCATCAACTCAGAAGAGCCACAGAAAAGAAAAAAAGCACGTCAGAAATAAAAGAAAATAAAAAGAAAAAAAACCAGCAAGACTGGTGTCAGCAGCAGCAAGTACCACAAATCCTCATGAGATGATAGAACAGGACCCATCCCCACAGAACCCTGCTCTAGAACCATATGCTGACCTAGAACCTGATCTAGAACAACATGTGAGCTAAAACCTGCTCTGATACCCAGTATGGATTCAACAAGCGAGCTAGAAAATTATCTAGAACAGCCTCCCTGCCAAACTGTCCGCTCCAAAATTCGTATCTGCTCTACAAATGACTGCACCAATACCACCCCAGCTCTACAACCAAATAAACCTCAACACCCAGCCTCTGCAATGGACCTGGACTCTAGAGCCAACCTAGACTCTAGGGCCCCAGGTCTAATGCCTACAGCAAACACATTAGCCCCCTCTTTTAAAGTACGGGGATCAGGAGAGGCAGATTAGCCAGAATGCTGATGTTCTCTGCAAGAAAAGTAACCAGCACCATCTCAACATTACGAGAAAGTTCTTTCAGTACTGATGAACACCTGAGCACCAGATGACAACTTTATTTCAATAACAATATAGGTTAGATAAAAGTGGATAAAGCCAAAAGGTAGAAGGTTTTGCATGCCTTAGGTGACTCCAGAATGTGTTTAGCTACATTTATAAATAATTAGAACCAACATGATTTGGTGTTAGAATGGTAAAAAACTTTGGGGGTTTTCTCACATTTTAGAGCAGGTATTTCATTTTATCTTCAAGACAAGGACCGGTATCTCCTGAGCCTCTGGGAAGCCAGAGCAGTTAGGAAAATGTTTTAATTGGGCATTCTGCAACACTACCAGCCAGATCACCAGGCCAATTTAGAAGATTATCCTTAATTTTCCTTGGGAAGTTTAATGTTTCTATAAAACTCTCATTTAGTCATAAGATAATGTTCATCCAGTTGCACTCTCAGGCATTTCATAAGTATTACAAATTCCACACTATACTGAGAAAAAAGTACAATTATCAAAAGTTCTGACAGCATTAACAATGTATTCTTGTTCTTCAAACACCAGCAGATCATTTCACATCATTAATTAGGGGGATTGCCAGGAAATGTCAAAAATTTCTTTTGAAACCAGATCTATGTTTTTACAAAATAATGTTTTGTTAAGTAGAAACATGCTGATGTCTCATTATCCAGCTAAATACATTCAGAATTTTTCACTCTCTCCAAAGTATGTAGGTACAGTCAGGAAATAACATCCTCAACAATGTACTTGTTTTCAAGTACATCACTAAGCACAAATTTATGACTACAAAGTATAATTGCTGCTTTTTTTTTTTTTAATTAATTCTATTTTCACTACACTTAGGCTTGTAAAACAAATTCAAGAATTGGAATATTTTCTGTTAAATCTCTAAATTTTTTGTAATGTTTCTTTCTTTCCTCTTAATCACTTAGTCCCATGATTACATTGGGTTGCATACCCTTCCTCATGGTTTGTAGTGCTGTGTCCAAATTCACAGCAGAAGCCACAAGATAATCAACTGTAACACAGCAGCACACACCAGAACATTAAAATGTTAGGTGCCTTCCAAAGGATTTGCACTTCCACTGAATAATACAGTCTCTATTTTTTTTCCCCTCCAGGGTACATGCCAATAATTAGCAAGACTCAACTTCCGCAAAATATTAATGCTGCATCAGTATGAAAATGCAACAAACTAAAGAAGCTGCTAGAACAGAAGTCAAACCTTAGCGGCATTGAACCACACCTGTCATTTTAGAAAAAAAAAAACAAAACAAAAACGCTTGTGTGCCACATATACATAAAAATAGTATCCGAATCCATCTCCTTTTCTTTGATAAGGGGATCAATAGTAGCACAAAGTGGCCTTTCCAGCTAGGACAGAGTGTCGAATCCTTGAGGACTGCCTTCTGAGGATCCCTTTGCAAGCCTCAACATGAGGGAAGTGGTGCTGCTAAAGGCAAATCAGGAGCTACACTGATAGCTTAACAGAAGGTGCTAAAAGTTTGAGGCCACAAAAAGCTTTCCTAATCTGTTAACAGCTTAAAACTGGGAAGATGAAAAAAGGAGTTTAAACACATCGTGGTCTCTTCCATTCACCCTAATTCTTTACCTGGGACTTTGCCTCTTCTAGATTTTGAAGCCTGTGTATATTTGCAGGAAATGTTTTCGGTGAGTCAATTTTAAAGTTTTTCTGATAAAAGAGTAAAAAATTATCAGCTATTTTGGGTGACTCAGTTTTCCAGATTTTAGACTGGGGTTTTCATTTATTTCAAGCAAAATAAATAACACAGTACAGTAACTCGCTGAAGGAAAACAGAATAATGTATTAAAAATCACAGAGAATGATGACAGAAACAAGAAATAATTAAGAAAAATTGCACAAAGATACAGAGATGTATAGATACACACAAACACAAAATCTTTGATGTCATCTTACTATAAATACTTACTATAAGGGTGGTAGTCTTCAGTTGTATAAATTTCTGCCTCATCCCTATACAGCTTGTAAGTAAGCCTGTTCGAATTTGGAGAGTCAGGGGAACTCCATGAAAGACTGATAACAGAGGAATTGAGAACCTCTCCTGTAGGAGGAGGTTGTTGGAATGGAGCTAAAATATACACAAAAACAGAGAATGTGAAAATAAAGGTAAGCAACAATCACAGAAATTTAAATAAAAATGCAAAGAAACTGCTCAGTTTTCTTCAAAGAAAAACTGTCAAGTAAACACACAGTCACCCAGGCAAGACATTAGTAGACTAAACTGAACCATCCAAATGCTCTCCAACACAAGTACATGAAAAAAAATCATACATTCAAATAAATGACAAATAAACTTAATCACTTTTCCCCCCCCCAAAGTACATCACAGTTTTCCAAACACCACTTTTCTTATTTTTTTTGTTCACGTATTTCAAGATCTCTGTAAAATGGGAACATTTTTAACTGGTCATATTACTGAAGTCTATAGCTCAAATATATTATATTTTTTCAGAGGATTCATTCAATTTTAGCATAGGCCAGGCATAACTTCCTCTAATAGAATAGAAATGGAAAGTCCAACTAACTACAAATTTTACTCAAGTGTTACAATAAGCTTACTTAATCAAATGACAAAAAAAATAACGGGGCAAATTTTGAAGGTTATTTAGGCAATTCACTTCCATTTGTTTCCAATGAGATTTAAATCAATGAAAGCAAGGTGTCTAACATTTTAAGAAATAAGCTTGAGATTCTTACATACCAAAATACTATGCTGCTATCAATTCCATTAACTTTGGAAAATGTGCTACTTAATTGCACCAGTCTTAAAGAGAAAAACAAACCTGAAGTTCACAAGCCAAAAGTCTCACATTTTCAGAAAGAATAGTCCAAGTCCTTCCTACGTCTCTTTTGTAACCCAACTGTATGATCGTGGTCCTTTCTAGAATAGTGGTTATTACTCAGAAATCAAACTTCAATGGGCAAATATACACATATCATATATACACACGCGCACATAAACAGTTTTACAGTTGGACTTGATAACCTTAACAGCCTCTTCCAACCTAAATGATTCTATATTTATATTATTATTCAAGTCAGAGCACAAGTCCATATCCAGCTCCGAGATCTCCAGCCAGTGGTTTATAGGAAGGAAAGCACTACCCTCCGACCTTCAGCACAACGGGCATCCCAGAGCAAGACTGGTGTGTTTGGGCAGGTAGTAATTGCTATAGCTCGACTCAAAGGCAGACTGCCATTTCCCCATCCTCTTTACCAAGGGAGGGAAAACCAGGCAGCGCGGATGTAAAAGAAAACATTTTGGTCCAGGAATGAGAATAGCCGAGGGCAGTACATAAATCAGCATATGGAGTAAGCTATCAGGACCTGGATCCAGAACCACCCAATAAGCTTTTCTCCCTTACGTTAAGGGTTATAGGAAAATAGCAACATTAGATTCATGTGTCTTTTCATTAATTTTTTCTCTTTCTGCTTATAAACTATCATCATCATTACATGGATATTCACTTAATATACAAATTTCACAAAAAAATAATTACAAAGATCTCTTCAGACAAGCTAACAGAAGACAAGAAGCAAAGAGTGAAGCTGCAGACAGAAAACAACATGAGGACCTCAAGCCACACAATGATAGGTATATAGACATGTCAACATCAGCGGGTCACATCATATACAGCCTTTTAACACAAATCTAAGAAGTGAGTTGAAGCTCTTTATTTAGAGTAAGATAACGAAAAGCCCTGCTTCTACTGCAGTGTCTCAACCATGAAACAGCAGAAAATATTTCCAGAATTCATTGGATTGAACAGAACATGTGATCATCATTTCCCATTAGAAAGCGTAGGTTGTTTTGCTGCCAATCTAGAGTTTTTGAGTTCAGCTGCGTTAGGAAGTGAGTGCATGCTAAAGTGTCTGCAGGATTAAAGTTTGAAAATCAAAGGAAGTGCTCCTAAACCCCTGTGGCATTTTAGAAAGTTACTCTCCAAGTAATGCATGCTTACAAGACCTGAGCAATCATAGAAAAGTAGCAGCATAATCTTCATTCTCAGTCTCGCACTGCATATTGGTCCCAGGTGTTTGCTGTTTTGCATTTTAGATTTATAAGCAAAATACTGCATTTCAGATTTTTTATGGAGCATCTAAAATATTGTTGGGCAGAAAATTTGAAAATAGGTCTTTTCATTAAAGAGTTCTAGTTGGACAGTGACAGCAAGTTATGTTTGCTTCCTTTGGCAAAGATTTATAACCCGTAATGGTGTGTGTCAACAAAATACTGTTCTGCAATGAAAATAACCACAAATATCAAGCTAGACAAAGCTCCATATCTGTGCAAGTGCAACAAGTTAAAATATTTTGGTATGAATAACCAAAAGACTGCAATTGCTATATCATTTATGTCCAGAAGAGGACTCCGCTTGTCATTTAGAATACTGTCTGATGTATTTTTTCTAACTAAAATCTATGATATTATTTATCTATGTCATATTATTATTAATCAATTTTATAGTTGAATTGCCATTGACCTTTATCCAATGTATATCCCAACATAAATAAGTAGGTTGGTTTATGTTTGTAAAGCACTTTGAAGATGAACAGCATCATAAAAGTGCCATGTATTATTGTTATTATACATTCAGTTGAAACATCCTACATTTTTTTAAAGAAACAACAAGCCAATCCACTATCTGCACAACGAGTAGATGCTATGCTTTTTACAGAAGAGTACGGAAGAAAAACAAAACAAAACTAAACACTTCCAAACTTTGAGAAAAAAAGTTTCTTCTCTGGAAACAAATCAGTCTTTGTTCTATCCAATTTATAACACCATACATTCTGCAATGCATTTTATTTGAAATTCCAAGTAATTTACAATGAAATAAAAACTGGAATTAACGGGAGAGCTATCTGTCCTTGTAAACAAACTCTTTGTGCATGTACATCTCTGCTTGCAAACCTATAGTGTGCACATTTCACAATGATGATCATATAAGTACCTATGCAGAATACACAAATATTTTGTTGAAGGAGGATCCAGATACATTCTGCAGAGATTACTGGGAACGTCTAGCCCTGTCACTACATTACGCATGGCTACCTGAGCTAACTCTCACAGTAGAACCAGTGTGGCCATTATTAACTAGGCCTGCTGACAGAAATAACAAATTAGCATCTGCAGAGTAACTCGTTCACTCGTTATGTAACTACCAAGACTGAACTATTAACTGCGTATGGCAGTAAGGTATGTCACGAAAATGTAAGACAACTTTTTCAGAACTAGCTGAGCTCCTTCCCACACAGTTTGGCATTGCATGGTAAGATGTCTTCAAATCCTGTTTCTGAATATTGACCTGAAGACAACTTAAAAATTTCCTTTTCTTATTAAACATATTTTTTTTCTCTCCTCCTTTGTAGTGCCTGCCAGCTTACAGACTGTGCACTGGTAAGAAAATCTGAACATTTAGTTTTGACTAATTATGATACAAAGGCTGAAATTGTGCCATCTCTTCGTATCCAGGCTTACTGCAAGGGCAGAAGTGCAGATGTGCCATTGCAATGTGTTTCGTTACAACTCAAGATCTGACCCTCAACATAGCATTAGCCCCACCTCACACACGCTGATTTAGGATGCTCTGTTACACCACATGGCATATTTCCCAAAACTTACTGAAAAAAAGCCCCAGGAGGAAAGATTTTGAACGAATCACCAGGAGCAGGTCTTCAACAGACCTTCGGTTCTTCAGGACCTTCTGAAGGAAGCCCTCCTGCTTCCTGTCAGGGGCAGGAAAGGGGGCTAAGCTGTCAGCTGCACAAGTACCACTGCATTCCTGTGACTAAGAGGTGAACTCTGCATTGGCCACTGCAGAGAACGTGGTGGGAAGTGCAAGGGAACTACGGGCCATTACTTCTCCCCTGGGTTAGACTGCAAGCGTAAGCTGTGTGCACGACACAAAGCATTCTGTACATCTCTCTAGAAAACACTCCTAAAGATGCTCACAGTGGAAAACAACCAAACTTCAGGGACCAGATATTGGGAGTGGGGTGGGAGGAGTAATGTCAAACCCAGTTTTAGTATGCTGACCTAATTTAATACTCACTAAATCAATAAAAAACCATTAATTTGAAATACATGCTTTTAAGATGCAATATCCACTTACTTTTACTGCAGCCAAATAGGTTGCGGACATCCAAATTACTAGCATCGGGAACACAGTTGTCACATTTCAAGCCAGTTACAAATTGTTTACAAAAACACTGTCCAGTAACAAGATGACAAGTCCCACTAATGGCTCCTGCAGGATGACAATTACAGTGCTGACATCTATAAACAAAAACAAATCAAGGAAGTGATCAAAACACATTAACACTTCAGTTAAGCACAGTAGGGTTTTGTTTAAAAGATTCTTGGGTAGCAAAATTAAAAAAATCATAAACAGTTCAGTGGTCTGAGACACAGTAGAAAATACATGAGCCTGATTAAAAAGAAAAAAAAAGTAACTCACAAAAAAGGTGCCCATTATAAAAATAATCATTAACATCTCAATGCCAGAATAATATTTTAATTTAGATAAAAACTGCTTAGAATTAAAGAGCTTTTTTAATATATTGATCTATGCACACAAATTGGGTAACAGTGTTTGGTAATAACCACATTACGCACTCAGTCCTGCAATGCTTAGTCACACACCCTTCCTAGCAGAGCTGTAGAGTACAGTGATACATATGTAACTGGTTTCATAGTTTTTTGCACAAAATACGCAACCTTCAAACAGAGGAAACCAGGCTGTTGTTACAGAAGAAATCAATTAATAATTTCTTGTCCACAAAGGCAACTTGAAAAAAATAACATGCTGCGAATAAAGGAGAATGAATACAGACAAAAATTGGGAGAAAAAAACCCTCAGATTTAAACAGTGAAAGGAAACAAAACAGTAGAAATATGACTACTGTAACAGAAAGCACATTTTCTTTGCAGCCTGATGGACAAAACTGAAAATAACTAGAAAGAATATTTAATTAAATGTGTAAGTGAAATTGTTTTTTAATTAAAAAGAACAAAAAAAAGCATTAGTATCACACAAATGACACATTTCAATTCTGTAAATCTCTCTGGCATCAGTAGAATACTTTCAGGATTAATTTATGCTTTGCCTTTTGCATATGAAACCTCAACTTGTTTTTCACTTGATATACTATTTCCCCACTGACATTCATTCATAGCAGGGATACCAATGTCAAATTATGCAAATATTCAAAGACTTGGAACATCTCAGAAGTTAAGCAATTTTTTCCTTACTGCAAATATTGTTAGGCTACCCATTGCAATACAGACTGCCATTATTAATCAGAACAGAAAACCTACACTGGTAAATAACATTTTGTACTTTAGATTCTAATTTCACTATGTTTTGATTGCTGCAGACCAAGAGAGTTTTGAAAAAACATGGACTGGGAAAAATGTGGGTCTGTATAGAGCATCTGTTAAAAACATACTGGGAAGTCCACACTCCTCTTACCCTGAACTGGGAAAGCCAATTCTTAGGCAAAAGAAACATCAGCCTTGAGGGAATCTTTAATTACTCCAGATGCCAGGTCTCAAGATGATGAAGCAGCAAAAAGACCTCGGAGAAGTCCAAGGGAGAGGCAGTCATGCCATGTCCCCTTTGCTATGCTAACCCTAAGGCTAGGTAAGAGCTGATGATTTATATTTGGCTGATCTTTCCTTGGCCAGTTTCACCAGATCAAGGAAATAGGTGGTGGTGGTGCCTTTGTATAAGTTACTTTGCCATTTTCCCAGTCATCACCATCACCTTGGTCTATCTCTTTCTATCTACATTTAAGGCAGAAAGAATAGTGAGTTCAGTTGTGGTTTAGATAGCAGCTTTTTAAGGCAAGGGAGAAAGGAGGGGAGGGTGGAAACTGTTTTCACATTAGGACACTAAAATTCAGGTCAATAATCAGTGAAATAGACATTAAATGTGACAGATTTTTAAACAAGTTTAAGAAAACTCTTCACATACATTTTCTGCCCATCACAGAGCTCTCTGTATTAGAGTTCCTTTACTCCACAGCAGCTGGTGCTGTGTGATCTCCTGGGGAATCATTCAACACCCTTAAAAAGGCTGATAAAAGCTAAAGCTGCAAAATAAGCTGCAAATTTGTTTTATGGACTAATATCCTTTTGGGAATAAATAAAATACATTCTCTCTTGGAAACCACTATACTGTAGTTTGCTCTTTTTTACAGTCAAGAGAAAAGGGCATTTTTTTCAAACTGTATTAAGTCTTTTCATCTGTAGACAGTGCATCCAAATCCACCTTCAAACAGAGGTTTTGTTCAGACTATTTAAATGTCATGACTGTAAAAAAAAAAACACGGTTTACTTACAGAAAAAATGAAGACAGAATTATTTGCTCAGTAAGATCTTACTTTATTATTTCATAATTTCATTACACGATGATATTTAGTACCTATTTAGTTGGTGGGGGGAGTGTTAACAGAAGTGTCTCAATAGATAAAAAGTAAAAGACAAGCTTCTCTTACTGCACCTCTTATGAATAAGGGTCCCCTGAGCATTCCAGTTTTCATTATCATTCACACACGAGACAATCAAACTCACATACACGTACAGTCACAGTCACAGGTTTCAGCGCCTGGCAGGGTGGAGCTGCTGCTTTCTGCTTGTTGCATTTTCTTCTAAGAAAAGTGTAGACTCCCTACCTCCACCTACACAGATCCTGCAAACAACATGCATGTCATCGTATCCTGTTCCACAGGACTACACATTGTATTTGTGTAATCATATGCACCATTTTCTTAAACGGCAGAACACTAAAACTTTTTTATGCATAGTCCATGTTTTTTCAGTCTGGATTAAGGATTCATTAAGTAATTTTTTAAAAGTAACTAATTCTTTGAAACTTTTAATCATGTAAGAAATATTTTCAGCATTCTTGTTAAATGCTACTTCTTTAAGACACTCCGAGTCAAATATATTTGAGTTTTATTAAAACAGAATTATATATAATCAAGGAAAACAGACTTTTAAAATGTGGAAAGAGAAATGTCAGGCCAAGATGAATTGCAATATTGATTTTGTGAGGATAAATGGTTTTTGTAATATTAATATAGAGAAACCTTTATTACATTGACTCTCTAGGTGCAGTTAAAGCCTCTCCAGCAATCTGTTTAAAATCTTCATTTTTCATCCTTATGGGAAAACCTCACTTGCTAAATGGATTTCATAAACAGTAATCTGTCAAGATATATATATATAGATAAACAATTTGTGATGTTCATTGACCAGTTCATTACAGTAAACAATACAGAGGTAAAGCATTTCAAACGTGTATCAATGCCCACAACCATTACAGATCTGTTCAGACCACTGCAAATACTCAGTATTTCTAATTCTTTAATTGCCAAGGAAATTAGCCTGCTTCATAAGATGAAATGCATTTAAAAATGTGCAGTTCCTGTTTAATCTCAAAAATATCACAGAATAAATTACTTCACATATACATTCCTCAGAGGGGCAGAATTGTAAAGCCTCACAGTCTTTGTACGTCACAACTTTTGCTTTTTTTCTGCTATTGTGCCAAGACAGATACATCTTTGCCCCTACAGATAGCTCACACCCTTTCCATTCTGTAACCACAGAGTCCTTAAAAGGCCCTCAGAGCAAGGATGGTTTAAATGACTTTGCAACTTTATAGAGAAAGAAAAAGCATATTGCTCTTTTTAAGAAGATATTAACAGTTAAAGAAATGGATTAAAATAGATTAGCAAATAAAGACTTGGATTATCATTTTCAGTGGATAAACGTTTCTGCCTCAGGAACAGAGGTACATTGCCCAAGTAGATGATAACCAAAAGGAAGCCAAGCATATACAACATGAGTTAATCATGTTAATGTACTACCAGAGCAGTCTTCAATACTGTCATGAGGATTAAGTAGCATTAAGGCATTAAAGCCAACTCTGATTCAAATTCCAGAACTGTAAAAACTTTCTATCTTTACAATAAGATCAGGATCTAGATAATTCTAGACATTTCCACATTTTGAATTTCAGAATACAGCTCAAAACGCAGATAATTGAAGGCCAGTATCTAATTCAGGAAAACTATTGCTCAACACAGAGACACAAACTTCTCCATCACCTGCTAAAACTAAGGTGGGGGTAGGGCAAACAAACTCTATTCCAAGTAACTAAAAAAAAAAAAAACACATTAATAATAAGGAAAATTTATTTAAAAGGGAACTTTAATATTACACAGATTTTATCCCTTACCATTAGAAATGACAGGAAGTGAAAATAGGAAGTCCTTATTCCTACAAATTACTTTATGTCCATTAGCAGATGCCTCTGTGACCCGCAACAGTAAAAAATAATCTCGAAAATCTCCTAATGAGTGACAGTAACATAAAAGTTAAAGTGAAAAATCTGCAGGATAATGTCAAATATATGCAAGACGACACTGATAATCACTGCCTAAAAGCATGCCTACTCCACAGTGGCTGGGGGAAAGGAACACAGGGAGGGGAATGTTGTACAGATTTTGCTTCTGCCTGTGTGTTGGTTTGTTGGGTTTTTTTAAGGCAAAAATATTAAACATAACAAAACAATTTAACACCATCAGTCTGCATGAAAATGTGATAGCATTAGAGCAGTGCAATCTTGCTGGACAGTATTTAAAAGGAAATTGATATTGTGAGGATTAAGCAAGAAAGATGATCTTGGAGAAGAAAGACAGAGCAATAGTTGGAATAACAATGCACTACCTATAGATACGTTTCCCCCTTACATTCCAGGGAATACATCCATGTAATTTCAGTGCACCTACAGGCCTCAGGCTACATTAGATAAACAATTTACCCTGTGGCACATAACTAAATCCTGGAAAAGAATACACCTTTTAGAAGAACAGATTTTTAAGAGGAATGGTGCTGTATTTCTATGCTGGTGCTAAAAGAAATTGGGATAGGCAGGGATATCTTTTTACATATTTTTTTTTCCATTAAAATATCTTCCTGAGATCTTCAAAAACATTCACTGGTTATAAGAATGGCACAAAGCCTGCATTTTAATAGTCAATGATTAACACCTCAGAAACCAACACACCTTACTGAAGATGCAAAGGAAACATAAGAAACAATTACCAAATAGCTATAACATTTGACAGCATTAGCATTATACAGCTTTCGTGTTGTTTCTACCTAAATCTGTGGCAAAACTTCTATTTCCTTCAGCTCTTGGGAGCACAGAGGGTTGTATAACATACCACACAAATCAGAGTGCACACATGAATTCAAAGAAGGATTAATGCAACTAGAGCACCTCTTTTCATTGTCACCAAACCTTCAAATGAGCTACTATGTGAAAAATGTAATGAGGTTGTAAGTGATCCATAAAAAAAAAAAAAAACAAAAACCAAAACCAAACAAAAAAACCCAAACAACCCACTTACCTCCCTGTGACAGAGTCAAATCCAAAATAAAGTTCTTTGCAACGTTCACATGTCTGTCCTGTTACAGAGGCATCTTGGCAAATACACTGGCCGGTTAGTTTATCACAGATTTGATTCACTGAACCAGCTACGTGGCACAGGCATGGTAGACAGCCAGTGATACTGGATGGAGAAAAATAAAAACCTGAAAGAGAAAGGGATTTTGAGAACAGACAATATGCTTTTTGCACACAGTAAGACTATTAACTTGTGTATAACTGGGGATGAAAGAAAAGAACCAAAGCTTAGGTAACACACATCAACTCAAAGCAACATAGTCATCCTGCCGAGCTGAGCTAAATCTTCTCATTGGCACTTTTTAAAGCTATTATTCATCCTCCAGTTGCCAAAGCCCATTTTTTATTCTCTCTCTTCAGACTTTATTTTAGATAGAACAAATGCAAAATAGGGGGAGCACATTAACATGTCTGTAGAAAGTAAAGACCCAAGGACATGAGAGGTAGTAATGAATGTACCACAAGCAGTAAAAACAAAGAAAATAATGTAAGAGAACAGACATTTGTCCATTCTGGTCTTGGATCTCATCTCTGACAACAGCCAGCTGCAAAATACAAGAAATGCACATTTTGTAGAAAAGTCTCACTCTTTCTCAACCAGTGGCTGGTTTAATCTCTGAAACATGTTGATGTTTCTTAGGAAAAACTACAGCTGATGAGCATTCCCAGGTCTATGTGAAATTTGTATTTTATACCTCCTCACATAGAGCTTGTATCACACACAAACACTTTTACAGAAACTAATAAACTGATGAAAAAAAGTAATTATCTGCTATTAAAAAACTTTCATTCTGAATCCAGTCCTTCTGTTCCTGTATTATTTCCAATTATAAAGTGAAGTATTCACTTCATCTTCCCCACAGTGTATTTGGTATGCTTCTACTATACTATCTTTCATCCTATTGTCCTCACAAGTAATCTTTATCTATGCAAGTCTCTAACACATTATTGATAAATATAGTTAGAGTTTATACACCACTAATATGGTCATTGAAGAACATACCCGTTATCCACAGCCTCACCTGAAATTCCAAACAAAAGAGCTTTTACACACATTTCTTTAATGATGCTGTACTACTTGCATAATCTGTTTTGCCATGTATGGTCTTATTCCACTCTCATTATTTCTTTTCTACATGTCTGACCAGAATACAATTCAAGTAACAGCATATCAGTAAGAAATATACATCACTTTTCAAAATAATTGTCTATTTTTACCTGATTATTAATAGCCATTTAACTGCAGGTCTCACACCTTTTTTTTTTTTTTTTTTTTTTTTATTTTAGTGGTACAGTATGAGAGTTCTGCAAATTATGGTGGTGACAGTATTAGCTAGCACTAGTCAACTACAAGTACCTATCGTTGAACATAAATATTAAGACACGGCCACTGATAGGAGTTTCCATCTCTGTCAGCTGGTTACCACTAATTATTATTGCATAACTTCAATAGAAGAATTTCAACCATTACTCAAATACACTGCATTTGCACAGAGTTCTCAGACACTTTTCCTCTCTCTCCAGATAAAGTTCAATCATATTCTTAGTCATGTTCTCAGTTACCGTATCTTTTCTGTTGTGCAATAACTTCCTGATGTCCTGCTTTATTATAAAAGAACCCAAAATCGTATTGTAACTTGTCATATCACCCAAGGCCTTATTATTTATTTTTTTGTTACAAGAGATAGCTTTATATATACACCCCTAGGGTGGTATTCTCTGTCTTTGCAGCAGTGATGCGCTGTGAGCTCATATCCAAATAGCAGAGGAACTAAACAAATTGAAAACATTAGAATTTTACTGCTCAAATCTTTGTTCAAGTTTAGCCTCTGGTCCTCAGCGAGATAAATCTCAAGTGGACAGTGAAGTGATATCAGTCTCCAGTTAACATACATTCGCATCATAAAAAACCGTGCTGTTGGCACTTTATTCCGGAGAGGCCCAGAACTGAGCCACCACAGAGACAGAATAGCTTGAAGTTATTAGCGAGGCAGCATGTATTATCTCATACTGCAGTTGTCTGTGCAGTACAGCGCCCATCCTGTGCATAAATAGAGGAGACCATTTCCCAGCAATGTCACTCTTGAGCACAATGAACGACTCCACTCAAAGAACGTAACAAGAAGATGGGAAACAACTTCAAGCCTGGACTCCTGCAGAAGGTCAAAGCACTTCTTCAGGCCCCAGTTTATAGCTGTAGTAAATGATAAGCACTCAGGCTAAAACAAATGCTTGTCCATCTGAAATTTTGCATGAAACTAATGTTTAAGGAAAGACTATAGCGGGTAAATAAGCACATCTCTAGAAGCTAAAAATCATTTTAGGTGAGCAGGACTGATCACTACAGCATATATTATTTTTGTCATAGCAGTGAAATTCACAACTATAAAGAAGCTGTACCTTAATGTTAAACACAACTTGGCTCTTCTAATGTCATACCACCTGAACTGCTGTGGAGCAGTGAAGGATTTTGTAGGAATTTTTTATATATATAATAATCTTTTAGAAACGCTTTAAAAGTTTAACTGAGTTTCTGGATAGTACCACAATATTTTATTTTATTTTCAGAAATAACAAGTAAAAATTTTTTACAGTAAAATTGAGGGATAGGAAAATGGGAGGAGGTCCTTCCCCCAACTAATTTATAAGTAAATTAACATGATTAAATGTAGACAAAGAGAGAAGAGACACTGGATTACAAATGCATACTGTTTGTCGTAAGCATTATTATTATTTACTTCCACCACCTAGAATTTGGCAGGAAAGAGTAAGAAACAACTTAATGCAAGCTTAATTTACAGCAAGGTTAGAAGGGCTCATAAAAGTTGCTTTATGAAGGATCCACTGTTGTATAATAGAGCCAATTTCCAATTTCAAGACAGCCACTGCAAATCTCTCCAAGATCTACGTATATAACTAGTATTATGCTTATTCTTTTTCAGATTTTTTTTCACTTCAACCATAACTGATCACATTTGTCAATCAAATATACTCTTCAAAAGGAAGAATGAAAGTCACAGCAAAGTATACAGCTTCCTTTTCAAATCATACTCTTACTTCTCCCACTGTGTATCTCATGGAAAAGGAAGACCCGAACAATTCTTTAGCACTTTGACATCCTTACTAACTCCGATGGCAATGCTCATTTCTTAACCACAATCCCTGCTTCAAAGTGCAGTTTAACACCGACAAAGTTGTCACAACATACCACATGTTCTTCTGGCCAAGAGGAGAGGTAAGCCATACACAAAACCTCAGCATTGATGCCCAGCCACACATCCTACATGCTACAGCTTTGCCATACTATGTACCGCTCCCGCTCCATGAAAAGGTGTAGTCACTGAGTTAGGAACTTAAAAATACCTTTTTTTTTTTTTTTTTTTTTTTTTTTTTTTTTTTTTTTATAACGGATTTGCTGCTTTCGTGACAGGATCCAAGACCTGTGTTGAACAGGATTTGGATGGCACAAATCCCGGTTGGTGTGGCAACACAGTCCCAGAATGAGGCAGTAACAAACCGTTCACAACTATTTGGGGGCTGTAAAGATCTGTTTTCTACAACCGCAACCTAGGACATCTCAAAGCCTATACACAAGGGGAAACTACTCTTTTGTTTGGTTTCATGTTAGAATCAAGTGTTCCTTTCTGCATACACCATGAGTTGTACATGAATGTACAAAAACCTAGCAAAAAGGTAAGTTATATAAGAACAAACTGGAAGACAGCAGGTCATGGGTACAGCCTAACAGATGAAACACATGGCTGAATTCTCCAAGTGTCATTTGGATTTTTTTTTTTGAATCGCATGATAAAATAATTTCCCAAAGTTACATCCAGTTTGAATTTTTCTCCGTTGGCAACACTTCCTGTATTAAGATTATGGTAACTTTTGGAAATCTTTCAGATTTTATTAAAGCACACAGAAGATATGCTACAGTAGGATGTTATTTTAAATACAGCTAACTATAACAGACTTAAAATTACACAGAATTGGGGGAAGGAAAAAAAAAAAAAAAAAAGAGAGACATGACTTGTATTCCACTGAGGAAAGTGTGACCACAGAGTTGAAATGTCCCGATAGCCTGAGAAATCCTCAGGGTGTTTTTAGGGCTGCCAGTTTTAACTAGTTAATTGTGTGCTTTTAATTAGGCCTATGTTGGCTTCATATGTACTTGGAGTATGTTTTCTTATCTTTGTCCCAAGGCAAAGCCATGGGACCTGTTTAGATTAGTTAAAACCAGTTAAACTTTCCATACTTCAACTTAATACCAGTATTACTAGCAGGTTTTACTCATCCCTGTTTTATAGAAAACTGTCCTTTGGAATATACTAACAAAAAATATTTCTATAAAATCTAGATATATTAAAAAATGTCTAAAAGAGCTCACACTGGGACCAACACTACAACGTCAGTGAAAATACCGTAGAACACTCTATTACACTAAGAGCAATACAACACCTTTGCAATAAGGATTTACACTTTCACTTGCCAGAGCTCAATGTTTAGCACATAAATGTTTATACTTACTACTTAGAATATTTATTTTTTTTTTTTAACAGGAACCATTGCAGAAGTATTCCTCTGAGTGCCATGTAAGCTTTTCTACAAACCAGTCTGTTCATACTATCAATTAAACCTTTTTAAACCATTTAGTTCTGCATAAACCCTGGCCTTTCTTTTTCAAGGACAAGGGCGGTCACTGACTCTGGAAGCCTTGACATCACTCCTCTGCCGATCACTGATTAAGTGGCTGCTGTAGAGGGTTACCAGGTCAAATAGCACTGGAGGAGGAACTAAGAAAAACAGAACGCTGCCTTATTTATTAGTATATGTACCTAAAATAATTTAAATGAAAGTATTTTTAAAAATACTTAATGGAGGTTAAGCAGCTTTTTTAACCTCTGTTCAAATTATTGAATGGCATATTAAAACCAATGGTGCTATAATGTACCTCTTAATGTGACCTGCTACTTTAATAAATTGCATATGTATTTAACTTGAACTAAATCTATCTGTTTAATATTATTATAAGGGTAGGTTAATATTACCTATAGTTTCATTTTACCCACCTACTTTTTAAAAGAAAAGCATTAAGATATAACTACAGAGCTTCCTACTTACAACGAATATTTAAACTGTTTACAGTAATATGGTTCAAGATTTTATACTGATATGTAGGAACTGCAGTATCACCTACTTGTAGGGCCAAGCTGTAATTAGTCCTTGTGAAAGCCAGCACATCCTCAACACAGCAAGGCAGGTGAATGTTTTTAGAGTGGCATGTTTGCCAGCCTCATCAAAGTTTAAGCAACCACCCCTGTGCCCCTCACCATGTTCAGCTTTATGCTTGAAGTGTCATTCCTGAACAGCTTGCACTCCACCTTCCAAATCCACATTTTTCATTACAAGGATAGCTGCTGTTCATCAAACTATGCCAGTTTACCTTTTATGCAGTGAACAGGCCATGGTGATTTGTGTATTTTCTTGATACCTACAAGAACTAGTCTAAGCTTATTTGGGGCATGTTGAAACTGCAGTAATAACACAGATTATACAATCTCTGGCAATACAATAAATATTTGATGGCAGTCAGGATGTTTAATACTTCCTTCTTGCTCACACAAGAAGAAACGGAAGAATAATAAGTCAGAGACATGTCAGGCATGAAGCTCTCTAAACACATATTAAAAACTGTAGGAACTATGATGATATCAAACAAAGCAAAACTTACTACATCAAATAGATTGTCTTCCAAATTCCTTACCTGGTTTACACTCATTACACCTTCTCCCCTGACGCTGAGGCAAACAGACACACTGTCCAGAAACATGGTCACAAACTGTTCCTGCCAATGTGCCCAGAGCGTCACAGTCACAACGCTGGCAGCCGAGGAGGTTGCTCCTGCTGAGGTTGTACGTATGAAGCATGCACTGATTGCACCGAAGGCCAGTTACACCAGCTTTGCAAGGACACTGTCCTGTCAATTTGTCACAAAGCAGAGAGCCATTTACTGTACCTGCCTTATCACAGTTACACGGCAGACAAACGAAGGAATGATTTTCCTGTACTTTGTGGTAGCCATCTAGGCATTCATCACATTGTCTTCCTCCAATATTTGGTTTACATGCACATTGCCCTGTCTTCGCATCGCACACAGTTCCAGAAAACGACCCTGCAACATTACATTCACAAGCCTTACAGCCAGTTACATCCAGCCCATAGAAGTTGTCCATGCAGGTGTCACAGCGAAGCCCTTTCACTCGTTCTTTACAATTGCACTGCCCAGAAAGAGGGTTACAGAATTGGTTCACTGAGCCATGGCTGTTGCACCAACAAGGCTCACATCCATCTTCATTAGAATATCTGAGAGCTTTAAATCCAAAATTGCAACTATCACACCTAAGACCTGGAAAGAGAAAAGGTGTTAATAAAGAAAAGCTGAAAAGCTATTAATTTCAGTTTTAAAGAAGGGTAAGTGTACTGCACTTGGGGGGAGAAAAGAGAAAGGGAAGGACTAATACTCTTCACCAGCATAATTAACAGGAATGACAGGGCTGCACAAATCAATTGAGTAACAGTGGCATCCCAAAAATCTGTTTACTTTTCCAATTTGTTTCAGAAGCGATGCGTTTCTGCTGACTTCTCAATACAATTTAAGATACCTCTGCAAGAGATTCTTTGTAACATTTCTAAGACAAACCAGAATTAATCTCTTTGTCCCCCAGAACAGCACCTGTTGCACAATCAATGCTTACGTGAACTCTTCACCCTATATTGTAGAAATGCAATATACAGGGAATTGCACTGTGGTCTCAATCTGTTCTGATAACAGATTTATATATTGTATTAAAAAAACTCAAATATACTCTAGGACAACACAGGTTAGACTAATTACGATGAACGATTTACTTAATACTGTACTTCAGGTTTAACATTGATTACATTTATGTTAGTGTTTATTGTTAGCCCTTACTGAAAGCAGAAAATGTTTTCCATAATCCAAAATGAAATATTTTTATCTAAATGTATTATTTAGTTAACTCCCGCAGTACATTAAAATCTAAACTGTTTTCTTCATGCTTTATCCTATAGTTTTATTAGCTTTGCTTTCAAAGTCATCGCTCGTTTTTATCCCTGCCCCAAGGGATGGCATTTGTATTTTAGTTTATAAAATGTACATTACAAGAAAGCAAACCAGATTATTATATGAAAAATGCAAATTCAGTTATGTATTTTCCCTTGCAACAGGAAAATCCTTCACTATGCAGCCATCACTTAATTGTTGCACATAGAAAAATGTAAATACAACATTCTAGCAAAATACTGTCATTTTTTTTAAAAATACTAATCCATATAAAAATACATCTAGCAACTTACATGTAGAAAAATAAAACTAAAAATGGTAGGAAATGCATTATACATACGAATAAAAACTCAAAAACTCCAACAGAAGGCAAGTTCCTTTAACAGTGATGAATGACTCACCTAAGGCATATCATTTAATTTCAATAAGGAAAATAAAAAAGGACCACTATTGCTGCAAATTTTAAAAATAACTGTATTGTTAACAAGAATTATGACTCATTTTGAACTATTAAAATTGGTCTACATGGATTCATATCATATCAGTTTTAAAAATATGCGCAGTGCTTATTTGAATATGCCATACATATTCCTGACAGGTAATCTATTCCTAACGATACTGAGGAAGGCCTACAGGGCATCACATTCAATGTTAACAAGTACAGGGGAGTTAGCACGTTTGGCATTTAATTCACATTCTTCTACCTTTTTATTCTAGATGAATGACCTACTTTAATAAAATTATTGGTGCTAATGTATTTTACTGGTGATAGAATCATTAGTAAGATTTAACAGTTGTGTTAACTCTAACAGTTCATGTTTCATAACACTGCAGTCCATAGTTGCATTTTTCTGTTATCCTGTTTGTTTAAATAGATAAAATGGCAATAGACAGACTGCTCTTAAAACCAATTTAGAAATCCAAAGAGGAAGGCTCTTTGTTAAATTTCGCTGCACACGTTCCAACATACAGAAGCTTATTTACGATTGGTTTGGAAAACAAAAAAGGGAATCCAGTCTGGAAAGAATTAGGTCTTTATCCTGCAAACACACACTTGCATAACTACTGCCCCCCACCATTGTTACAGATAAATTTGCAGAAAGCATAGATTTACATGGGTTTTGTATTACCATTTCAGGGGAAGTAAAAATAAATCTTACCATATTCATCAAAGGGAGAGAATATTTAAAATATTATGTAGACAAATACATGAGAACCAGACTCTGCATTTTGGGTATACCAAGCTTCCACTGAGTTAAGAAAGGTTTTCATAGAGGCAAATGTGAAATGTAGGCAAAGAATATATAATTAAGAATGCTCTGAAGTCTTTTTTGTGGAACTTAGAAAGCGGGCTTAAGATGCACAGAGGTTGTTTTTTTTTACTCTTGACACCCTTTTTGATGGTATAGTAAACATAGGTACTTGGTATTGCACAGGAAAGGACAGAAACTGTTCAGGCTTATGTCTGTTTAGAGTTATTTTCATTATTTGTTGTTATTTTGTAGTACCTTTTGGAAATTGGGAGAAGGAAGAAACAAAGACTCAGAATATTGTAAATAAGTCACTATTCATAAGTCAGTGAGTCATAAATTAACGTATTGAACACTAAATACAATCCACAATCATGTTTAGCTAAAGAAAAAAAACAGATTACTAACTGTGTTAATAACAAAGCAAAAAAGGACCTCTCTTTTTCTTTTTTGGAAACATGTATAGCCCAAGACATGTACAGTTACCATGCAAGGCTCACTTTATCAGGAAATTCTCCTTGCATAATATTCCCATACATCAACATTTCAAAGTGTATTATATATACTGTGTATTTTGGGCACTTGATAAATTTTGTCCTTATGTGGCTGTGGCTCCCCTCAAATATGCTGGAAGTAATAAATTGCTATAATCAAATCTAATTTCTGAAAAATACCTGTGGGAGTAACAAACAAAAAAGCACGTCTTGTAAAAAAATGATAAATAACACAGAAGGTAGCAGTTTATTATAATCAGTTTGGCATTGAATTACAAAATTAAAATTATGTGGCCCTTGATAACTAACCCTAGCTATGTACATGATCTGTGGAATTATGTTGACTTATTTTGCATTTCATAGGAACAGTTCAAAGAAATATAATAGAAAAAAAATGGATAGATTTATCACAAAGGACCCTGTAGCACAGAATATTTTGAGAAAAAAATCCATTTATTTTGGTCTATTAAGAAAACTAGCATGGAAACGATTTGCTTAGAACTCATTAAGTATAAAACATTTTGAAAAAGTGTTAATTTCCTAAAAGAAACATCTATGCAGTAAGCAAATTACATTATTTCTGTGACTTATTAGTATGGAACTATGTAAGCTAATGGAGCTATGCCATAAAGAAACTTCTAAAGGGTTGATTAAACTAAGCTTCAAGCTGTAGTTTGATAGAATTATTAAATTAATAATTTTTCAACAGTTAATTTCATTCATTTTTATAAACTGCCTTCAGCAAAGAAGTTTGCTATACTTCTCATTTAGAAATCAAGTGTGTGTTATTTCCAGAGAAAACAAGAAAAATGGCTCCAAACTCTTGCATTACACATACCAATAACATTCGCTTTGCACTTGCACTGGCCTGAATTTTGGTGACAGGTAATATCTCCATCGACTGTCCCAGAGGTATTACAGTTACAGGGACTGCAGCCATCAGGGTTTGACTGTTGCAGATTGTAGAATCCTTCCTGGCACTGATTGCATTGTCTGCCAGACACATGTCTCTTACAATTACACTGGCCTCCAATCTAGAAAGATACAAAATATTATAAAATAATGAACATATCTATTTTTAGATGATACATTCATTAGCAACAAGAATGGGAGTATGAGTTGGGGAGGAAAAAACTTTAAATGGAAGGAAAAAATAAGCCTGTGTAACATATACTTTTCTAATTTGTTGAGAGAAAAAAAGGAAATATTAAACAGAGTGTAACTATTCAATTTTTAAATAGAGTGTAAAAGTCCTGTTCATTCAAAACAGAAGGAAAAAAGACTTGACCAAATGTGGCAATGTCTACCATTCAGACAGAGAAAACTGCAAAGAATAATTACAAAATTTTACTGTATAAGTAATGACGTCTATTAAAACAAATGGTATTTTTTTGAATCACAGTTACTACAGAATACTGTATTATGTTTAAAGGTCAATTTTGATTTTTTTTTTTTTGTTCAGACCATATGCTTATTTCTTTTATTGAAAATGTTAGTTGAATAAGAATGAAAGAAAATTGAAAGATTTCCTTTCTGATCACTCATCCAAGGTAAATTTTCTCTTGCTTTACAGAAAGATGTGACCCAACAGCTCAGGATCTGAAACTCTCTCCCTCTTTTCTTGGTTCAGCTGGGATCCAAGTGTTCCACTTCAATGGTGGGATATAAAGGCCCTCTCCTACTCCCTAAATGGGTGGCATTGCTATTTGGAAGGAGCTGAAGCATCCTTTGTTATGCCTGGGCCATGATCTGGGAGTACGTCTCACATCTTGTGCAAGACTAAAGGGCTCCTGAAAAGCCATCTCCATTTCAAACCTCTAATAGCCAGAAAAAAAACAACCAAAACAATCTCTATATTCATCACTTTCCAATATGGTGGGCGAACTGACGATAGGGAAAGCACAATGGCACAAGGATGGGGAAAAGAATGGAAGACATCAGTCAATACACCACACAGAGAGAACAGGGTGCCAAAGCAACGCAGACATGCAGGACATGTGAACTAGTAAAAGGTTTAGGATTCATAATCAAGGAAAAAAAGAGTAACTTTTCTAACCCCAGTGTACTAGGGAGTGCAGAGATGGCAGCAAACAATTTTTACGTTATAAGAAATTTTTTGGGTCATTGTATTTTTTCAGTGCAAATATTTACAAATATGAAAAAGTACAGTGATTCAAAACCAGTTATTCATCTACAACAGCAACAGCTATAGTGCAATGTACTTTGCTTGTAGTTCAATGAACTTTGCTTTTAATTAGCTACCAGAACAAAAATTTCTCTTAACAGTTCTCTTTTTCATTTTAAACCTATGAATAAAGCAAAGCTAAAACAACAGGAGGGTCCTGTGGCGTTAGAGACAAAGGCACTTGAGAATTCCCCTTAAACATTATTATCACACCCTCCAATCTACAATGAAGCTCTAAGCTTTATTAATACAAGACAGAGTATTTCAACATCTAATAGGAAATTCTTAGTGTAGAAAACACTGAATGAAAGTTAAAGAAGCATGTATTCCTACCCCTTCCTGATAAAAGGATTCTGTAGTCCAATAAAACCTCTTCAACATGCATTTGTGACAAAGATCATCTACTGATGGTACCAGTCGCATTTTTCAGGAAGGTGAAGATATTAAAAAGGCAAGAAAACAATATTTTATAAAAGTCCAGACAACAGCAAGTACAAAAAGGTAAGAGTTAAGAGACCACAACAGCAGAAAACACAGCAACAAGGATTTTCAAGTTATTCCCTTTTAGACCAGATTTGATCTAGCCATATATTTTGTTGTAAGAGACCCAGTCATGCATCTCAGCCATTCATCTGAGAACTCACATGCAAAAAGCAACTCTGAGTTTAATCCTAAATGAAGAAAAATACCTAGCTTAATACACAACTGTAAAAGAAACATTTTCTTTTAGTGATCATAGCATACTCGGATTACACAATAGCTAGTATTCTATAAATACCTCATTAGCACTCAAACATATAACTCATACCCAAAAAAAACTTTAAAAAGTTACTCCAAAAGCTACTGCATGTAGGAAAGTATTACATGCAGAAAGTTGTCTTCAGAAAGTGGAAATCAGATCAAAATAAAGAAGTTAAATAAGAGAGAGTAACCACCAACAAATTTTAAAACTAGGATATGGCAATACAAAAATCCGCTTTTAACAAGCAACATGCTTAAGGCATGAAGTAAAAAAGAATATTTTTCAAATGTCAGAAATAATGGAAGATACCAGAGAATCAGTGAGGGAAACAAATATTTAAGTGCTATGATTAGCAGTTTCCAGTTGGACATCAGAACCTTTCACTAAGAAGGGAGTGCAGCATCACTGAGAGGTTGCCCAGAAGGGATGTGGAATCTCCATCCCCAAGATACCAAGACTCATCTAGACAAAATCATGACTGGATCTAGCACAGATGGATCTAGCACTGACAACAATCCTGCTTTGAGATGGAGGAGATGACCAGCTAATGCTTCTATGAATCTGTGCGGCATTCAGGAAAGACAGAACCACAACAGAGATTGCAAAGAAAGTATTTCACAGCTGTTCACTACGAAAGATATGTTACCATTCTATATTAGGAATGATTTTCAAGACTAGTCTCAAACCAAAGTATCAGAAGCAAAATCTAATTGATGAAAAGCGACTACACGAGTCAAGAGTTGTAGATGAATTGAAATATAAAAATTACTGAGTTATTAATTGCTTACATCAACCTCAGCAAAAGAGGAATAAAATTACACAAGTTACATTAAATTCCTTAAAAGGCTGTAACAAAGCTTCTGAGAACTACAAACTAGTAGTCTTTGTACAGCATGAATTAACAGAAATGAAAACATGAGTTTGATATATGGGAAAGGATTGGTACCTTTATTTGCAAAGAAAAATCATGCTTCATGATTATACTGCTTTTCTTTAAGTCAGCAACATCTGGAAGTATCATATACACTGAACCAAACAGATGATCAAAATATCAAATTAATTTCTACATCAAGTACAAAATTAACATCTGGGGAAAACCAATGCTGCCTACAAGTAGACAGCGATGAGTCCAAAATTAGTTACTATCACTCAAGAAAGAAGCTGTTAGAGATGCTCTATTCCCCTAAAAATCATTTGAATACTCTGGGGCAACTAAACAGGCAGTAGGAATACTGGAATTATTAGGAGAAGAACTGAAAATTATACAGAAAATGTCATTCTGTCATAAAAATCCACTGTGTATCAACATTTTGCACAACTTGTGTATCTGGTTAACCTCTCTAAAATAAAAGGTTGCATAGTGAGTAGAATAAGCAAAGGTAGAAACAAAAGGAGACTAAAAAATAAGCCACTTCACTTTAGAAAGATGACTAAGATGAAGGGAATACATGTCTATAAAATCATGAATGGCTTACAGAATGAATATTCATTATTTCTCACAATACAAGAAAGAGAGGACACCCAAGAAGTGATCAGAAAGCAAATTTAAAATAATGAAAAATACACTTTTTTATGAAGTGCATTAAAAAATAAGTTAGATTAATTCCATATGTGGACACCAAACATCACATCTCAGATGAAACCCCTGAGTTTATTTCAGGTGGTCCCAAACCCATAAACAACTGGAATTTACAAAATGATATCGCAGAAGGATCATGTTTCTCACACCAGCTCCTGGTAACTCTTAGGGAGGACACTATGCTAGATGAAAGCATCATTTCACCCAGTATGGCTGTTCTTATCATACATACATGGAAACCCAAGTCTAATCATGAGCAGCTGGTAGCCATTTCCTGATGCAACAAGTGAAATGTGTAGATTACCGAGTGCTAAGAGAAGCACAGAGCACCAGCACCTTCCTCAGTTTTAAGTGTCAAGCTATTACAAGAAGCAGTAATTTTCATCCCATTCACAGCTGCAGAAAACGTATGCCTCCATACTTTGTTTGAATAGGGTAAAAAATGATACCAGAAGAATACAGACAACTCTTCAGAATGAGGGAGAAATATCTGCCCAGCTGTGGAATACAAAAAGTTTCTCCAGGAACCAGCCAGTGAAAGCATTTGGAGATCTCCCTAGATAAATTTCCTCCTACATTTCTGTCACATAGAAAAGTGTTTTCCATCTGTGATCAAAACAAGTGGCAACTGGTTTCCTGGTTCTAAAAAGAACCTAAGTGAGAAGAAGTTATAGAAAACCAAAGTTTTTGTTAGAGAGGGAAGCTTATCAGGTTACTTCTTAATAGATGTGAAAATATGTTTCTATGTACCTGAGTAGAGGATGTCTAAATAATCCACTGACATTCTGCCATAACACAGATTTCAAAGTCTTGTGAAAAAAAGTCATGCAGAAAAGATTCCATAGCCAACACAAAAAGGAGCCTCTGACTGTATTTACAAATGACTATTTTGTTTCTGTATTCTCCATGTGAGTAGAAATCTTTCCATTCTGCTTACTCAGCAATTTCCTGCCAATATAAGACATCAAGCTGGAGATATCTACTGAAATTTAGCTGCCAAAATACAGAATAAATTCAATTCTATAACTCCACTTTAACCCTGCCTTCTATAGTAAGCATGGAATTACAAAAGATATGAATATCAGCTAAGGGAAATATGCCAATGTAATGCACCCCATATTACACAGCTGTATACTGCATACACCTCAAGCAGCTGTGCAGAATTTTAGAGGAAAAAAGTTGAGAAATATGCTCCAGATAAAACTAGTACGTGGAGGGGGAAAAAAGTAGGTAAAACTACTTGCAAAACTGGGAAGGTTAGTAGGATTTTGTAATTGCCTGCCCTGGATGCTAAGCTCTGCAGTATTTTCAGTGGCAGACTCAGGAGAGAATGCGCTTGCAAGACTCGCAGCTCACCCCAGCTCAGGATGCACAGGCAGCACCATCATGACCCTGAGGACACCAACCAGCCTGAATGGCCCTCAGCAGGCTCACCTGGGGCATCCACTCACACCCTCTGCCCACAGCCCAGGAGCTCCAGATAAGCTCGAGCTTGGGCATCTGCACCGTGCATGGGCTGTGCTGCAGTTGTGCCTGTCCCCTGCCTCCTGTAGGGGACTTCAGCTGCAGCCACATCTCCATCCTCATCTCCTGCTGGCTCCAGACTGGCCTTCCTGGATGGACCCCCATTTATCACTTTGCCTTGGCTGGGGTTCTCAGTGGACCCCGTTATGAGCACTTGGCCACGTCTTGATGCTGTGGGACTGGCCGGGTCAGGGTGGGCACTGCTGTGCTGGCATCACCTGCAGTGGGCTGATTTTCAACACCACTTTTACTCTTTGTGCAAACATTCTAAACTCAGGAAAGGTGAAGTAAATGCAGAAGTTCAAAACATAACGCAACAAGGAAACATCAATCAAATGTGAAATAAAGAAAAATTGTGAAGAAACAGTAATGTGGAAAACAACCTGGGAGTGATATTGGGCCATCACAAATAAATTGTGAACAATATGATACTGCTCCAGGAAAGATAAATTGCATTCTGCAATGTACTAAAGAGGATTCTCATATTTAAGACATGAGAAGGAAAGGTAAGGCTTCGGCTTAAATATTTGAAAGGTACAACACAAAAACTAGAAAATGTACTGTAAAGAGCAATAAATTAATTTTAAAGAACTAGAATTTTAGCTAAAAGAGAAAATCAAAATTAAGGTATATACGCACGCTCAAGTTCATGTGAAAACTGGTTACCGCATGAAGTTAGGAAAGAAACTAATAATTGGGCTTAATTTGGGGCAAATTTGGTTTTAAAAGACAGGAAATAAAGAAAAATAATATCTTTACTTTCTCTGTATGGACAGAGAAGCACCAAAATAATCCAGCAGCATTGTGAAATGCCTGGCAATGGATCCTATCACAAAAAAATTGTACAAGCTCAAAAATGTTTACAATACTGCAGAAGTAGGTGGACTAATAGGTTATAATATGGAAATCTGCATCAAAATGGGTAGAACAAACTATTTCTATAACTACATAAAAATCCAAATGAATTATGAAGCCAAGTGGTTGCTCTTATTACTATTTCTGTAAGTCCACCTTAACTCTGGAAACAACAGTATCATTGCGAATACCGATAGCAATTAATATTGAAAGGTTTCGTTAACCAGGATTTTCACCATTTGGGCACTGGAGATATTACTGAACCTTCCCCCAATCCAAATGCTATCTGCCATGTGAAGAAATAAACTTTAATTATGCTGGTTATAGAAGAGCAGAAAGCAATCTGTTCTCCTGTTGCTTATGCCTGAGAGGCCTGGTTCTGACCCAAACAGTAAGCGGATGGAAATAGTCTATTAACATGACTACCTTGGTAGTAAATCACTTATGGAAAATATCTGTCTAGATTGTTCACTACAGAAGTGAGTCTAGCTGAGGATTGCTACCAAGTGGTGGTGTATCCTGAGACCTCATAATTACAATTGTTATTTGATACAGAAAATCGCCGATGCTGAGTTGGCATATATCCCTTGTGTCATTTATAATTTACGTATGAAATACACAGTCGCCCCATATCCTCGAATGTAAACTTATAAAAAGTATGCAAGCAATTTCCTCCTGCACAAATCACAGCTATAGCAGCACCGTCCTTAATCAGGAAGCAGACTGCTTAAGATTTCTGAATTTTAGATATACTGAGCAGTTCACACTGCTTTAGACTGTAGTGATGCCAGTCTTTAATTGGGGGACACAAACTCATCACACCTAGAATCACAAATTCAAAGTGGAGCCTGTTCATGAACCCTCCCGATGTCCAGTTATGAAATTGATATAAGGGTTTCAGAAGACATTTCAGTATCCAGGACAAAGGGTGACGTATTTCAAAGAATTGCCTTAATTATTGTCTATTGTACAGCAACTATTTAGCCATAGAGTTCATCTAGTAGATATTAAACACGTACAAATCACGGTCTCATAAATATATCGTCTGCCTACTTAAGAACTTTTGACCGTATGTATTCATAAAGTATAAAATGGAATTTGCTGGGGAAAAAATTAGCTGGCCTAAACCATTTTGAAGTTTAAAACCATCTTTTTCTCCTTGGATATCCCTGTAATTTCAGATAGCTATTTTTTGGTATCTGTAATAGAAGATACATATTGCCAGAAATGTAATCAAAGTATCTCCAATTCTGGAGAATAAATATGAGATGTAGCTTGATGTAAATAAAAAACCTCCGAAGTTGGCAGTTTCTAAGTTTCTTTTACGAAAGCCAACTTATTTTTGAAGCCCAGAACACCTGACAAAAAAAAATAATCCTTTTGCAGTTGCACTAATCATAAATTTCTCACTACTGTCTTACTCGATGCAAACCTGGCAGGGACCCCAGCATCCTGTTGACTGCAATCTCAGGAAGCAGGATATGGGAGCAAGGGAGTTGAAAACTTTTCCTTTCCCTCAGTTTAGGAAATGAGAACTGTAAGGTGTGCTGGCTCACACACATAGGTTAATGGTCTGACCACCGAATACCTGGGAGTATTCTCAGTATGTCAGCTTTGGGAACTGAAAATTGAATAAGCAGCAATAATGAAGTTCCTTTTCACTCCCCCACTATCTCTTCTTGTCATTGCAGATGATGACTTTCAAAAGTCAGTAGCTTTCTAACACTTCTGCTCAAAATGCAAAATGAGGTCTTTAACCCCTGCCCATGACAGTTCAAAGGATGGGAGTGGACTAAATCTCCAAAATAATTTGACAAACTATCACAGAAAACCAGCATCTCCATGATACAAAACCTATCAGAAATAAAACCATGGAATTATTTAACATAAAAAGCTCATTTTGCTTCATTTTAGCAATAGGATTAAAGGCCTTCCATGAAGGGAAATCAGGATTCAAAAGCCACACGGTGTTTTATAACTTGATTTTTTTGCATCCTTTATATTTCTTATTCTATTTGATATATCTGTTGGCTGAAACGCCCTTAATTAACTGCTTTACCTATGTTCTTTCCCTTGTAACACACATTCCAGTTATTTATTTATTGTCAATCACAATAAATGGGTTGGAAACTGTGTAGGTAGAAGAATGAGAACAGAGGAATGCATATTTTAATTTTAGATCGAAGAATTTATCAACTCAGAAGTAAAATTATCAGAAATAAAGATTCTACTTTGGTTTAAAATATATATATATGTACACAGCTATTAGCTAGCTTTTCCATTATGTATAAAAAGAATGAAATCAAACTTTCAAAATTCTGACAGAAAAATGAAGAAATTCAAAAGAGCAATATTTAGGAAGCGTACAGAAAGGTGAAATCTAAAGCCTGTTCAAAAGCTTGCTTGATAGCACTGGAATCCGTTTTCCTTTGACTCCGCAGAGAAAAAAGTAACTAACATTTTCTTCATCTTCTTGCCTTAGAAAGAGTTTTCTTGCAAGACTAGACAATACAGCTGCCACCTTGACAGAAGGCAATTAAGTCTTTGCAACTCTGAACAATACCCTCTGCAGTAAAGTACAGCTCTTTTGCACCAATAAGTACATGATACATATTTATTTGCATGTTAAGAGTAAATTTTTAAAAATCAGCAAAGTGTGAGTAAAGAAAGATGCCTAAATTCACTGACACCAGAATGGTACCTTCAAAGACTAAATAAAAGCAATAGCAGCACTTTCAGCTTTGCCTAGAAACAAATGCACTGGAAAAAAAAAAAAAAAAAAAGAAAAGAAAAAAGAGTGCTTTTTTTCCACACCATTATATATGGCATATTATAATAGAATCATGAAAGGACTACAAACTGTTGTGCCTGATTGAACATGTAAGCGTTTGTAGAGCAATCCAGGTAAAAAGCAGCAAAGGAAAATGAGGCAAGGACTGTGGTATAAGGGCCAGAAGATACTAACCTCCAGTTCTCCATACAGAGCAAGAATGATCACATCAGCAGTATTCTGGCAGAATTTTCTCATGTGTGAATGGTTAGGGAGAAGGCAAGAAGGTTGCCAATTCTTTTTTCACTCTCATAAAATTCAGGTACCTCAATTCATCTAGATTTTCTGATTGTTTGAAATACTTTGTGACAAACGTTCGCAAAGAGGATGAGACCAACATGTATCTTTCCTACACTGATTAGATGTCAATAACCAGCACAGTTGGCAAATTTTATCACGCTGTAGCAATTCTCTCTTGTACCCACGAGCCCCAGGGGAAGACCTCTCTGCAAAAAAGATCTAACAAACTGCTCATGAATGCACTGCTACACCACTCTTCTAAAATCCCACTCATTACTATAAGCCATAAAGTTATAATTTTGAAGCTTTTAATATGTTAGTTTGCATTGTAAAATACAAATAAAGTTACACACTGATCTATAAGTGGGCACGATCTACAGACGTACAAAAACTGAGAACCTATGCAAAGGGAGAAACGCTACACACCTATGTGCATTTCTCACCAAGGCTAGAGTGAAACAGGTGAACAGAACATAAAGTTTTCATGGTCAGTCCAATGAACTGAGATGGGAGTAAATGTGTTACAGTAAGCACTTCTACCCATCCTGTACACTATCCACATTAATAATACTTCATTTGATGAGTAAATATTCTTTGTGTGATTCAATAGATTAATTTGTGATTCAACAGATTAATTTTGAAACTTTCTGTCACTAAGTTCCAAGAGGTACAACTGGTACTTTGCAAAAAGAAAAAAATGTTGATGAACTGCAGAAAATCTTACGTTATACAGTAAAAGTGTATTCTGCCTCATTTTTGGCATATTTCCTTGAAAATTATCATTGTGACGTGACAATTAATTTTCATGAGCAGGGTCCTTATTCCTTACAATTCCATCTTCCACAGGTCAGATTTGGAAACACTTCCTTCAATGATGCCTTCCTATTTCATGTAATTCATTTCAGCCTTTAGTCCTCAGCCTTATTAATCTATTCTTTAATGCCTCTTAATCATTTCTCCCTGCTCTGCCTCTACTGCAGCAGTCAACTGATGCTTTATTGAGCAATAGTCTCCCCCATTTTTTTCCATTTTATCTGCCCGTTCATACTCTCACAGTCAAGCTTAATCCACATTCTTGTGTATTTCACTATAAAGCAGTGATTTGTGTAAACTACTCTTCCTCTGATTATTAACACAGCTAAAATTGTTTTAGGTTAACATTTCACCACAAACCACGGACGTGCACATCAGCATTTGCTTTCATTATTCCTATACTTTAAAAAATAGTCCTAACACGATACCTGTGTTTTTCAAGTTGTGTTGTTTTATTTTTCATTTCTGTGATGCTGGCAAAAAGTATCATTATTATAAATTATAATTATAATTAATAATTATTAATTATAAATTAATTTTCATTTCTACTACCAGGGATTACTTTAAAAAAAAAACGTGCTAAATTCACTTATGACTCAGCATATGCACCAACGCAGAAGTCCTGCAAAGGTGTACGGAGTCTAACTGGGCGTGTATTTGTGCCATAGCTATAATGTAGAACCAAGGATGAAGATACAACAGGATCCACAAAATAAATAAAAGTTAAATAGAGTTTTAAAAATGCAATAACAACAGGCATCTTAAGGAAAATGCTAGAGATTGTTTTATAAAATACGTTTGGAAAAAAGAAGAGACATGAAGTGCAGCAACCAGCTGAAGAAGTTCTCTCTCAATTCCCTGTAGAACAAGTTCTACCTTTAAAATGTTTTTAAAATAAATTTCAAAGAAACTCTTTTTTCCCTATTCCTAACAAAAATCTAGGTTTTGGCAATGGACAGAACATATGTGAATAGAACGAACCACAACATACCTTTTAATGTATGCTCAAAACTTCAGTCACTTTTCCTACTTTATTTTGACATGCACTTTTTGAAAGTTACAGGTAGATTCATTACGAAACTATACAACTTGCATGTCAACAAGGTCCATAGGCTTAAAAAACATAGCTGGTGGTCTCTTTTCCACATCACTGTGTGATGTGTGTTTGGGTTTTATTAATTGAATTTTATGAATTAAAAGGGAGATCAATCCTTGTCATATTACAGAAAAAACTAGCTTAATTTTAGTTGAATTCCAGGCTCAGCTTACTGCCTGAATTTTTAAAAGTTGTTTGTAATTTTAAGACAATATCAAGACCTTCAAAAACACTCAAAGCCTGGACGTTTTAATATTACTGAGTACACAAGTGCCTGTCAGAATCCCAAAACTACTATTCACTTCTGAAAATTCATACAGCATCTTTTATGTCTGTTGCTGATCTAGATGAAAAACTCTTCAACAGTACATCCCAAATTGCTTTTGGTGTTTCCTTGGCTTTCAGTCTCTGATAGAAGTCAATTACCATTTTGAAAAGGCCAAATTTAAGCTTTGTAAAATCTTATTACTATCTACCCAAGCTGATCACGTTTTGTCTTCTCTCATTTTTCTGTATTGAGTCTACTTACATTATCACACAGGAGGCTCTTATTTTCGGTGCCTGTTGCATAACAGTCACAGGGTTTGCAAACATCAATGGCTGAAAGATCTGCACCTGCTTGTCTGTAATGGAAATCCTTGCACAGCTCACAGTTCCTTCCTGCATGAAAGAAAGGTTATGCATTATGGCTTCCAATTCATTAAAATTAGCTGTATAATTCAAAATTAAAGACTCTATTCCTTTGAGAGGATTCTATAATTTTCAGGACGTCCATTTTAATGCACCTTTCATCTCTACCTGCCAATTTAGTGATCCAGAGCATATGAAACAATGAACCTGTTACAAACTATGTTTTACTCCATTAAACTTCCATCTGTTATATAATACCACACTTATATAAAAGCTGTGCCATGCAAATGCCTATACATTTTTTGGAAAAATTATCGTTGAACCTGAAACTTTTCTTTTTTCCCTCTACTAGATAAAGCCAAGAAAACTGAAATAGAAGAGAAAGGTTATTAAAAAAAAAAAGGTATTCAGATCTACTACTTACACAGAATAGAAACATTAGAGCAAAATTTGGCAACATTTTTAATGTTATCAGACTGGTTAAATTAGAGTGACAATATTCTGGATTTAAATGCTCTAGCATGTGCAACAAACAGCTTTGAAACTATAAGAATTATTTATTAGAATGTGTTTTGCACGGAAGATTTTATACAAGATGGGACCAAATTTTAGCCATGTTTTCCTGTAGCTTCAGTACTGACACAATTCCTGCACTATCTGGATAGTTTAAAAATACGTATAACATGAGAATTTATTGGAATGTCAGCCCCTGAGCACTACTAATTTCAGCTGACACAAGACTTGGCCAAAAAGTGACTGTAAAACAAACAGTCCGTTCTCTTCTGTGTGACTTACCAGCTGTGTTGTGTTGACAGTTATCACACACTCCACCACTGCCTCTGTAGTGCTCCTGAGGAAAAGGGTCCATCGCTAAGTCATAGTGGCAGCTTACAGCATGGCTGTAACATTGACAAGGTTTGCAATTATAGGCATGAACTTGGTCACCTGGACGAAAAGGCTTATCGTTGTACAGGGGCAAACAGCGGTCGCACTGAAAAAAAAACACAAACAAACAAAAAAACAGAAACCCAAGAAAACCTAAAACTACTTCTTTACCTTAGAAGAACATCATTATACTCCATGTTTCATTCTATATGCTTTCTCCCATTTAAATATGAAAAATCTTGGTTTAGACATGAAGTGAGAAAGCATATAGAAAAATAATAAAACCACCACTTTTTATAAAAAAAATAAAAACTTTTAAAGTTACATTAACAGCAGATTAAAATCAAGGAAGGTCAGCAGAAGAATAAAATTTTAAGTATTTAGATACTCAACACAGACTACCATCTCGAGATTCAGATTTAGTTAAACTCAAAAGATGCAAATAGTGCCTACTGTGAGGTACAGAAGACATATCCACCTAACACATCCATTTTGATGCATTTTAAACAATGTCTGTTATTGTAGTAACTGTAGTTTGTACAGTTATCACTTGAGCTTGTGAGTGAAACAAAAAGCCTCCTATGGCCAAATATGTGATACAGTACAGAGTATCTGAAATATCAGCACTTCTTAAAGTGCATTTGTTTCGTGAAATTTTCAAGAAATATTAAAAAAAAAAACCAAAACAAATCTCTAAACGTATTCAACTATTATATTTTAAATGACACCAATGGAATATTAGGATATTGGGTACGTTGTTAAATAAACACCTAGACAAACTATTTTCTTCAATTCTTTTCAGATTTATTAGATACAAAGACTAATGATATTCAAGTACTTAACTAGTGTAAGTCCAAACCAATAAAAGTATATTTTAAGTAGTTCAGGAGCACCTCAGAAGCTCATTTTTTCTTTGGGTGAACTCACAATATTACCTTCTAAGTAAAGCTTAGATTTATTGTACCTACTGGTTCCTCAAGAACTAAAATAAAATTTGGTTTCTTAATGAACGGATAGCATTATTGGACAATTATAATCTCTTTATGGTGAGCAATCCAACTAGTTTTTTATGAAATTGGCTTAAAAAATGGTATATGTTGCCACCAGAGAAATGTTTAGAATAACTTTTTTTTTTTTCATTTAACTGGCATTACTAAAAGTCCATTCCCAAAATACTGGTGCCTTTTGCTGGATCTAAGAAACAAAATCTATTGCAATTATAATTTCCATGTTTCAGAAGGCATTCAAATGCTCCAAATTAGGTTGCTTCTGTAAAGTATTCAGCCATTTCATTCAGCCATTTCATGTTACAGAAGCATGCTGATCTTTCTTCATGGCTACTACTCCAAGCACTATTATAATTATTTAGACCCTGTGTGTCTACATCGCCTATATGTTAATAATTAGGAAACAATACTGATGTTTCTAAACTGTTTCACTCACAGCTGATGCTATGGGTGAAGCATCAGCTATGAGTAAAGTGAGAAACTGAATGAGAAAACATAAGCTTAAGACAGTCCAAGAACTGCGGAGAAGTCACAATTCCACAAAAACAAGCTGGGAGAGAAAATGAAAGCACAAGAATTTATCTGTTGAAATTTAGGTTTAATATATGAAATTAACAGTAAGAGGTAAGATAGCAATAGCCACTGTACTTTTTTGCAACCTGTTAGGCACAACACAACAAAACCCCACAACATTACCACAGTGAGAGAAAAAGGAAGTTTTTCTTACCACAGTGAAAAAAAAAAAAGAGAATAAGAAAGAAAAAGGATGAAAATTAGTAGGCCTTCACTTGAGACCTTGAACTCTGACCTTTGTTTATATCCTAATTGCGATTAGTCCAGTTTAAGTACACCAAGGGGAATGCCCTGACCATAGCTGTTACACAAGTTACACAGCTTAAACTCATTCAAGTCCTTCCCTCATTCGCATCCATCTTTCCTGTCTCTGCTCGCTCCCTTTGTCTCTACGTTGAGGAAAATCAGCATTACAGAGCAGCAGCAACATGAGACAAAAAGGTTCGTTCAGGCATTGCACACCTTGGGAAGTGCAAGGAAGAAACCCTAGCTGCCAGCCAAGCCTTCCCACTCACGCAGCTTCCTCCTCGCAGCATGTCTACAGAAATATATCCTCCTCAAAAGGAAAACAGCTCAGGAAGAGCTACCAACCTGCCAGCCCTGAATTTCCATTTGTGCCTGGCCAGCCACACAGTGGCTGAGAGCATTCGTCATTTCATTTCAGATTTAATCCTAGATCAGTTACTTATGCGCACCTGTGCTTGCACCTATTGGTAAATGACACACAAGCACTAAGAAGAGAGAAAAAGACGGTATTTGATTACATAGCATGGAGCCTCTTCGAACTACCATGTCTCCTGTTCTGTGACTTTTAAAACTTTGGCAAATTTAAAAGTCTTGGCAAAAAAAGTAGCCATCCAAAAGCTGGCAAAAACAGTGAAACAATTGCTGTTCTAACAGTTGCCACATCTGTTGCATTAAGTGTGCACTGGGCCCCCACCTCATCCTGCTGAGTTACTCACACCTTTATTAGGTTAAGAATTGCATTTAACTTCCAGACCTGCTGTGTTTAACTTTCAGTTTTGGCAGCATGACGATGTACTAGGGGCAATCTTCAGTTCTTCATTCATCAAATAAAAGCTCTATTTGTCCAAAGCATAGTTGTTGAAATTTTCAAAGGTACCAAGAGATTCAGGTTTCAATTCTTGGCTACCATGTGTGAAATAGGTAAATTCCCAAAAAGCCTTTGACAAATCTGAACAAGGTCTAGCGGTAGATTTACAAAGAACATTAACTTTGACAAAACAAGCCTTTCTCCATATCCTTAAAACCCATAGACATGCAGATGTCCTTATTCTCAGTTAAATCTAGGCCCTTCAGAAAACAGTTAAATATACAGCCTTCCCCATGGACAATAACAAACATATCGTCTTGATATATAGTATCTGAACTGCTCACCTGCTGTGAAAGCAGTTTTCTGAGAAAACATTAAATGGAGCCAGATGATCAAAATACCTAGCTCATCTTGGCCGAATTCGTTAGTCTAAAGTTATGATTAAAAATGTATTTCAAATAATGAATTCAGAATTTTTTAAAAAAACTATAATTATTATTAAAAAATTTCCTTCTCAAAATTCCTGAATGCAGCACACTTACAGAAAGATCACCTGTGACTTCAGCCTAAGCCTTTACACACCAAGTTCCTTTTTAGGCACTAAGAACGGTAAGGACAGTGCCTCTGAAGAAACACCCAATAATTATTCAAAGAAATACTTCAGAAGGCAATAGTAACAATACTTTGAGACTTGCAATAAGTCAAAGTCAACTAGAACCTTCTACTCCAACACTTAAAATATCCTGCTGCTTGCCTCTGGGTTACATTTTTTTTTTAACATTACATTATGTAGAATTTATTCCTTTTTTTCCCTTTCCTGTGTAGGAGTTCCCACCTCACACCCATCAGTCAAAGTTCAATTGCAGTAAAGGTGTACATGCACACCTATAAAACTTTTATACATTTTATACTATTATACATATACTTCTATAATACACACGTTATTAGCAGTACACACATAAAAATCTGCTGAAGTGATATCAAGGTTAGAATGCCACTCTCTCAGTCAGTTTGAAATGCTGTCTTGCCTTCAAAAACCTCTATTATGTGTATCACCCAACCATGTTTATTTATGCTGCCCTGCAAATGTTGACTAAAATAGGATAGTTAATCACATATTGCTTTTCCCCTCCTACAAGACCCCAGTCTGCACCCAAATGGACAGTACACTTTCACTCCATTTAGCTTCATTAGCCAAATAAATATGGCTTCTAGGCAATAACTATTTCACTGTAGCTTAGCCCCGCTCTGAAGACAGTCATCTCAATTCCCCCATGGCTTTTGCTCAGCACCCTCACTACAGCGTTTGACTACCTATCAAGACCACATGTTAGCAGAGTTCTGAACCATATCTGTCCCACCTGAACTCCCCAAAGACCAAAGAGCTTTTACATTCAAAAGTCAGGGTGTATTGGAGGGAATTAAAAAAAATAAAGCTAGAACACTAAGTGACTTCAATAGAGATGAAGAGTGTTTTATGGGGTTCCATCGTAACACTCCACATACCTTAAAAGGATGCAACATAATTTGAGAAACTAAGCACAGACATAACAGATGGTTTACAAACACCGTATGCCAAACAGCATTTTAAGATACTACTGTTGCTTTGCAATGGCAAAGTAACTGACAAAGAACATAAGATCTGCCATTCTGAATGCCAGACTCCAATAATGGGACACAACTGAGATCTCAAACACTGGCACAGATGTTTTCAGGCAGCATAAGATCTATTTCTACTCAACTCTTCTTTCATTTATGCTTTTTTTGGTGAAGTTACTTGAAGCCACGCTAAGTCCTACAAAATCAAAGCATATGCAACCACAGTAATTCTGACAATCAGGCAGCTCAGTAAATTAATTCACACAAATTCTCCAGGATTAAAATTCAAAGCTATTTTCAAATCAGCCATCCACTCCATCTAACTCTCATTTAGACTCCAACTCTGTAGGACTTCTAGAAAATAAGACGGAGAAGGCATGTTTTGTAGCTGATGAGTTCAGTGTGTGTTCTCGTTTACTAAAGCTCTGACTTGCTCAAGATATTAAATTGTAAGAGAGCTTGTGCTTGTTTTTCCCTCTTTCTATTTGTCTATTTGGAATAAGCCTTTAAATTTCATTCTCCTGTAACATTAGAGAATGCTGTAGCCACAGTTACTAGGTATTCTAGGGATAATTTTACTCTTCTGGGGAAGCAATTGCACGGGGGTTTTTGCTTTTTGGTTGTGGTTTTTTTTTCCAATAATAGTTTTAGTGGAGTGAAAGAAGAAAAAAAACCAAACCACAAATTGGCTAATCACTTGGGTACTTACATGGAATATGTGAAAATCATAGAAATTCAATAAATATACATGGCTTTATGATCTACAATAGCTACTTCCAGCAACAGTGAAGCACCAGCCCAGTTGTGTCTCCATTTTCTTTCACATTAAATAAGTATCCTGCACAGTGGGTGAGCCCCTGAAAATCATTTTCAGACTGGAACTGCCTACTTAGTTTCTGAGAGGTGACAGCAACTACCATAATGCTAGTAGCCATCTGCCTACCTCTTCAGTAAAACTTACAAACTTCAGATCAAAATGTATGAGGGATAATGATCTACTTCACAGTTCTTTCAGCAAGTCATCACTTGTGCAACAAATCACAAGGTATCTGAGACTGCGACAAGTTCTTTCAGTATTTCAGCAATGCTTGTAATCAAATTGCTTTAGAAGCCTGGATCTTTGAACTGTGAAATTACACTAGTTTTCCAGGGATGGATTCACGGACAAATCCATAACTTCCACAGACATGCCAAAAGTCATCTAAAATTTTCAGGCAGGTAAGGGCACTGGACTAGGTACCTTTCTGCTTGCTGTCTCCCAAAACTCCATTCAACCATCTGCCTGCTTGATTTCCTTCCTTTTTTATTCTGATATACCAGCTTCCTCCCAGGCCTGTCCTCTGGGTACACACGTTATGGCACACAGCTTAGCAAAAAGTGCACTTTTTTGCTAGCTTGCTTGCTTCTGCAAGCTTAAAGTCTTTGTTATTGAGTGACCACTTACTACAGTTAATATTTACAGCTCTTCAGGTACCATGTATCATTAATTCCAACGCCTAACATGATGATACAGATTAACCTTTAACTAAGGTTTAGACAGATTCTTCTGTAACAACATAAAAAGCCTTATTTATTCTATTCTTGGTAAATCAACAATGCCATATTCAGTTTTCAGACAGCAAATGTTTAAGATCATTAATTGTTTGCACAGAAAACCCTGAAGACCTGAAATCTTTACTGTATCCATTCACACTCTCACATCCTTTCATACCCTCTCAAGCATTTATCAGAGTTGCTTTATTTAAATTCTATTTTCTATTATCATTTCTACAACTATTCCGCTACATTTTTCCATTACCTTTCTCTACTAAGTTCTGTATGACTGATTTAAAGAAGGCTCTGAGGTTTTAAGGTGAGGCTGATCTTGTTTGATTTGTTTTTTCGTGGGCTGTTTCCAGTTTTTCATGTGACATCCAGGAAAGTTTTTGAACATACTGCCACTCATGTCTATAAATTAGTCTTTGCATATAAATGTTACCAAAAACTGGATCTGCTCTTAGTGCATCCGTTTCCATTTTTAAAAGGCAAAGCTATTTCCCAGAGCAGGACACAAAGCATTTATAAAATAATTTGTAAATTAAGAAGTCAAATATTTTTTTCATAAGATGACACACAAGCTCTGTAAGGATTTATTTCCTCTTCTTTCTTAATCTGGCCCTTCAACACCTGCAAGTCATTCCTAAGCATTCCTTTCTTCCCATCATCTCAAATTTCATAGCAACATATTTCTACATCAAAACAGAACTCAGAAAAAAAGAAAAAAAAAAAAAAGAAGTTCCATTTGGTATGTCAAATTTCATAACATGGTGATGCAAATAACTAAACTAAGATTTCTATTTGTAATGATTTATGCAAATTTTTAGTTTCTGGTATTGCCATGCTGTGCAATACCTATCCAGATGTATATGCCAGATAAATTCAAGATTGTAATTTTAGTTGTATTAAGTATAAATGTGACAAGGACATACTCTGCCATATGTTAAGAGCTTGTCAAGCAACCTGATTTCTGGTCCAAGATACTAAAAAAAACCCAAACCCAAAAACCTTCTTATACCCCCTCTGTTGTGGTGACTTACTGCTAGCACAGAGCAGAAGTTAAAAAAAGACTGCCAACAGTGCAACTTCTCAAAAATACTTGTCCCCTCCCTGCCAAAAAAAGTTTGCATTTGGAAACTTCCTTCATCAAATGCTTAATTGAATCCATCATCATCATCATAAATTATTATTATTCCTAATTCACTGGGGTGGGAGCCTAAGAAACATAGGAGTAAATTTATAAGACAGAGTTTTATCATTGCCAATGATAGACAAAAGTCAGGATGGACTTTGGTTTTGCTTTTAAGTGTTCGCTTTACAAAAAAAGTCAAAACCTTTAAGCTGTTCAGATTTCACGTAAATCCTTGATAAAATTCAAAGTAGTTAGTGATATATTTGAAAATATGAATCCTATTTTATTACAATTTTATTTCAAATTTAGTAGATTCTAACATGGTTATTAAATAATGTGGGAAATAATTAAACATTCTTATTGTACTCTGAATGGATATGGTTAATTCAAGCATTTCCATTACAGTTACAATGTGTAAACAAAAATGTGACATACTCTGGAACAACCTATTAACATTGACGGAAAATATCTGGTAAGGCAGATACATCATTAAAATGTATTTGGTTTGTTTTCACAAGGTAGCATAAGACTTGCAAGAGTGCTTGGTGAATTTCCAGATCTTATTAAATATTTATAATTAATCCCTACCAAAGTAACATTTCACAATGTGTGTTCTAATTAAAGGGACACTGTCAGTTTGAATTTTTTTTTCTAATTTAACCCATCTAAAAACTTCAAAATTCTATTCAAATGTCATTTAGACTGTAGATCCTACACTTCTGCTTAAAAAAACAAACAAACAAACAACAAAAAAAACCCATACACAACAAAAAACCAAACAAACTTAGATCCCCTATGAAATTTTATAAAGATCTTTCACATGATCATAAGCATCAAATGCTCTCAGGTTAACACCTCTTGCTCTGTTCTAGCAAGCACAGACTGCTTGGAGGTTTTTTGATGCGAGGTAAGTCTCTCCTTTGCTACTGCTCTCGCTATTCCATAACCCATTCTTAATTTTTAGAAAGCTTATTTCCAAAAGGTATAAATGCAGCAAGGAATGCAACCTGTTGCCGTGACAGAAATCTAACACTCAGGGTGGATAGTGGGATACTGCGGGATTCATTCTTTCGATGTAGCTCATTCTTCCTTAACCTCAACTGCATCTTTATTTATATATATATTTATATATATATATATAAATAATCAATCTAGGGACAGAATCTTTTCTTTGAACAAGCTTTCTGAATTCATGTATCACGATTCTCCTTTTGCTAAATTGTATGTGAACAGCTTCCAAGAAAACCAGAGGTTGGAGGAAATAAGTGCAAACTGACACCATTAGTCTAAGCTCTCCCCTACCTATTTCTCTAGAAGGCCATGACTTACAGTAAACCACCCCATTTTGGTTGTCCTATGGCCAAGAATTATAAAACTAGTAGGAAAATTATAATTTTGCAATCTGCTAGGTTTCAACTACACAAAATCCCTTTATTGAGAAATGCTGTTATTAAGAGCAGAGCATAGCAATGATAAGAATGTCTTCTCTAGACTGTATCTAGTTTCATTCACATGGCCTTTTAATTCCAAGAAATTTAACCTTAACATCAACTATCTGAAAACACCAAAGAGCAAAAAGTAATACTAAGTTTGTTCTTTTATTAGAAAAATAATGTTGCTACTACAGCTTATTTTAAAGATAACCAAATGTCATATATGACTGACTGTAAAAAGTACAGGAAATTGACATTTACAGGCTGTCCTTAAAAAAGTAAATTCAAAGGTCAATTTTCAATGTTTTAAAAAGTCACTACCCAAATCACTGGGTTAGACCAAAATAATAAGACCCCCAAGAAAATAACTTCCAAATACAAATGTATGGGCATGTCTAAGTATTTTCTTAACTGTGAAAAGACATTTAAAGCCAATTCCAAATTGTTTTAATTCTTCCTATCTTAGACATATTTTGTAAAACAACTGCATTAAAAGGTATCATTCTTCACTGAAGTCAGAGACTGCAATATACGATGTCCCAAGTACCTACAAATGTTCCAAGTATCAGATAGTAAATCCATGTTGGTGTTTTACCTTGATTTAGGCATGCAGCTCTGAAGCAAATCTCCAAATTTTCTGCATTTACTGTGCTTTAGTTTGCATCATGGAGCTGTCTTGGACCACTTGAACTGTTCCCTTTCAAATGAAACTAAATGGGAAGCTGAATTCCAGGACTTTGCCTACTGCACTCCATCTACTGAATGGGTCTGGAGTCCATAGGACCAGACTGAAAAAAAAGCCCTGGAGTAAATCTGCTGTGAATATCAGGTGCTCATTACCTTTTCACTCTACAAATCATTTGCCAGTTGTTACAGCAGGTAGAGCCATAATCTTTATTAGATGCTGACAGTCTAAATTCAGGTTTGCATCTAACGTTTGTAAGTGGCATAATCCTCTAAACAAATCAAACCCTCGAACAGAGCACTCCTAATGGTCTGCGATGGAATGGCTTTTGGCCAGGTGGGGGTGAGGGGGTTTTGTTTCATTTAATACAAACCCTGCTATGGGAAGTTTGCCTATAAAAGCTAGGAAAAGACTAACACACATGCACACACTCTTTTCCAGGACTAAAATCCCATTTTTGAGGCTGTTCATAGGTGACTTTGATAGACAAAGAAGAGACTAACATTATTTCCTTCTGTATAGCTTTCCGTGACGCACAGACACCTATATGGTTCCATAGCTGTGTCGCAGTTATCAGCGTGGCCATGGCAATTACACCTGAAAAAACAATAGGTAGTGGAAAAAATATTAAAACATGGAAACATCTGTTCAACAATATATAACGTGGTCACAAAGGCAATGTTGTGTATGACATAGTTCAGTTGTTTATTAAGAACAAATAAACACCCCAAAGAGAATGTTCTTAAGTACAGTAACCTACAAAAGACTACTTCATTCAACATATTTTTAAATATAAACAATTGCTTTTCCAAGAAAACAAAAACCCGTGTCTAGTAGAGCTATCGTTACCTTATAAAATATGTAATGAAAACTATATTTCAGTATATAACATTAATACATAAAATTTGATTAAAGACGTGACAATTATTCATCAATATTAAGTCTTACAGTGCAGGTATAGTTTTTCAAGAAATCTTAACTGTATCAAGCATAATTTTCCAGTTTAACCCATTTAGATTTTCTAGTTTAACCCATTTAGATCTCAGTTGAAATGTCCATTTCTTACTAAAATAAAATCTTTATAGAGTACTAGATAGTAGGCAATAACCAACCCACTCTACTTGAAGGGCTACTCTTCTGGAGTTATGTCATATCTTTGCAAACCAGCTGAAGTTATTTTACTGTTGCACAGTCATCAAGACTGTAGCTATTTTAGTAAAAGCATTACCATAGCACATCTAAATCAATAATCAAAACATATTGGTAGTGAAGAAAATGCTGAGGTAAATGTGACATCTAACAGGGTGCTTTCTCTCAAGATGAGAACTACCAGAATAATTTCAGGAATAACACTTATTAACAAAAACCTGCCCCATATGCTTCTTGGAAACTATTTCATTGCCAAATCTGCATATTATTTACAGGGCATAATTAGTCTTTTCACAAGGCAGCACACTTACATACAATACAGCTGTCAGTCACAGATAATGTAACACTAACACTTTTACTGACAGTTTTAAAAAGAAAACTACAGCTAAAACAAAGAATGAGCTCTGCATTAAGACTGTTAAAATTGCCATGTCTGGGAATCTATAATGAAACTTGGAAGAGTTACTGAAGTAAAGCACAAGCCGTGGTTTCAATCATAAGCCTTTGCTTAGAGGCATTGGTAATTCCAAGGAAAGGACTGCTTTTGACAGATTTGTGTAATAAGTCTAATTAATTTTAAAATAACATGTGAGCAAATGTTTAAAAAAAACAGTACACCAATCATTTCAAACTTGATGCACTGCTTCAGACCAAATTCCCTTCTCATTCATAAATGTAAAAGCAGAACAACTTCATTAAATTTTAGGCAGGTCATTATATACTTTGCACAGCTGTAATAGTCGGAGGCAGTGATAGGTGGGGAAAGAGTTCCATAATACCTACCTTCCACTGACTGTAACTTCATTAACTCCATAGTATCTATGCCTAAAATTTACCCAAGACTCATTAGTATGATACTGGCCACGGAGATGAATCCTCACTTGTGTAGCTTTTACAAATTCTTGGAGAGATGGTGTATTGTAAAAATCGTTGTAGCCAGGTCGGTGATTTGGTTCCGGGGTAAGAACGCTAAAAGTCAGATTACCACGGGAATACGGTGTAAAGCTGTTTAAATAAAGACAGACAAACAAAAATCAAAATATCACATATTTTACAGATTCTATCTCCTAATGTCTTTTTTGTCAGAGAGAGTCTCCACTTAACTGTACATCACTTTTTGGTGGTTTCTGGGGAAAATTCTTGTCAGTGGATTCTGAGTCACCAGAATTCAAACAGGGGGAAAGAAATGCCCTCTATATATCGGGTTTTCCCCAAACTGCCAAGCTCTTCTCCATACCCTAAGTTTCCAATTAGAAGTGTCTAGAGGGCAACTTCAACATACGAATAAAGTGTGACTGCTACAGCGTCACCTGCACTAAGTTTTCCAAAAGTTTAACACAATGACTTTGAGAAACATGAACTATGCTTAAACGACATAAGGAAACCATTCAGATAACTAATACAATAATTAACTTGCCCATATTGTTAATTACATACCTGCTAAACACACAAAAAGCCATACAGAAATATATTTTGAATTTTAGGGCCACTGGACTGTATGATCTCATTCAAGGAGTGAGCACAGTCAGAAACATGCGTCACCTTACAGCGAATCAGGTGCAGGAGAATTTAATGGAATGCAGTAGGACAAAGTAAACTGTATATTTAAGCCCATGGGGAAGGACACTCCTAAGAATTCAAGCAAAAGCTGAGCAAACAAGTATATATAAAATGCATGTTCACACCGTTTGGTATGAATCATCTCTCATGTTGCTATATTTACACGGCAGAAGTTAGCTATGAGTAGCACCTGCCTCCAGAAGAGGCAAGAATGCCTGCTTATTTGCACATCTACATGGGCTCCTTAAAAATAGCTATCCCACAGTATCACCTGGCACTTGACATACACATTCAAAAAATGTAATTCTCATCACTTCAAAATATCTCTGAGCTTTTGAAAGATGAGATTTGTAGTTAGACTAGGTCTGCTGACTCATACTCCTCTGTCTTCATGAAGAATCTCTGAATTTACTGTGCCCCTATCCAGGTCAGTGCTTCACAAAAATCCCAGTGGAATCTATCTGTAGGTTTCTCTGGGCGATACCGTCCTCTGTTCCCCTCTGCAGAAAGTCATATACAGCTGTAATGGAAATGTTAAGACGGGTATGAATAGCAGATGGATGACACCATCTTGGTACAGAAGCCCCAGAAGGAAGCAGAAAGACCGTAAGGCTGATGGTACCTAGATAAGCAGGTCATCAAGATCTTAGGGTATCTACACACAGCTTCTCAGGAAATGAGGAAAACAAAGGAGATCCTAAAGTAGGGGTTAGTCAAAATTCAGACTAAGCAAAGAATCAAGCCTCTATAAAAGACAGGGAGAAACTCCTAACTTACAGAGGGTGGCACTGGATGGCAAAACAAAAACCCTAATCACTTTCATCTCCTAAAGGACACAAAAGAGTCCATTCAGTACCAGCATGTGGTCACCAAGCCAAGAACCCTCAAGCCATGGTAAGGATTTCAAAGCCAAGGTCACTTTCCTCCCACATCAACCCAAGGAGTCCTGGCCAGACCACCAGGATACAAGCACACTAGTGTCTAAATCCTGGGCAGACAATCTGGACCTGTCTTGGCACTTACAAGTATCTGGGTATGACAGAGAGAGAAACCAGTTTTGTTTTAGAATAAAATTACCTTCCCCTCCTATAAAGGTCTCAGCAGGGACCTCTGCTACGCTGCTCACACAAGTTTGGAACATTGTTCTGACAGTAACTTCCCTTTGAGTACACGGAATACTTACCATTACAGGTTATATGTCTTATATTTTAAATAAAGCTTTCTGTACGATCAGCTGTACCCAAAATCGTTCATTCATATCACTTCCTATCATCATTTACATCATAAGCGAAGGGGAGAAACAGTGCTACATAAAAAACATTTATGGAAAACACTGAACGCCTCAGTTCATTTTAGAAAATATACAAATACCTATTTCTCAGCTGAAAAGGGCATTATACCTCATTTGGGTTTTTTATCCAAAAATGTTTGGCTTGCTTAAGAGATTTCCCTTCTCCTTTACTCTCTGCTCCAAGGATCAGCAATAAAGCTCAAAGACTTTTGCTGAAAACTGGTGTAACTCAGATGACCTTATGCTCCTCTCCTTAGAATACTGAACTCCTGGAGAACAAAGATGCTGACACTTGAAAAGTCTTAGGAAGGTAGCAAAAGTGAAACAACAAAAAAAGCAAAATGCCTACAGCACCTGGTACTATATTTTCTCACTGGTTTCCAGCCAAGTACTAAACAATCCTAATACTGACTGGCATCTGAAATCAGGCAAGAGATAGTGCATTTGAATATATGTAGTGGTACAGTTTTTAAAAAAATCTATATGTACATACGTGCACGTGTGTGTGAAATTATATTTATTAACTATATATTACGTATGTTATATGCTATATTTATGAAATGTATATTGTATATGTTATATACTTTTAAATTTGCACATGCTAATTATCTAGTAAAAAGGCTTGAAACATGTTTCTAAATGGTAATGATACTTCTTGCCCCCCACCTCCAGTTTTATCTCTGTTCTTGCTTAGAAAAATTAGAACCCATTTCTTACATGTTTTGCACAATTAGGAGTAAGGCTGAATGACTGGCTTTCGTACTTAAGCTTTGGCCTCTCTTCCAGGCTTCAGAACAAGTTTTGCCCTTGGACATCAGAAGGTGTACTTTCACATTAACTAGATAGTTTAAAACAATCTGTTATATCAGTACCTTCACTCCAATCTTCATCTCAATGTTCTCTAATTCAGCTGGCAATAGCCCCCCAAAACACAAGCACATAATAAAATTTCAAAAGTCTAGCTCAAAAATAACAGAGGAATCAATTGTGTCACATTTGTCAATGTCTGAAATTTGATAAAAGTGACAGATGGCCTTTAGGCAATCTTCAGTCGAAAGGTCAGATTTGGGATCTTTTATATACTCAGTAGCCCATAATAAATGGGTGTACCAAATTAAAAGATTCTATCTCATTGGGACATAGAAATGAATTCTGTCAGGATGTTACCTCTTCAAAGCATCTGTATTATGCAGATAATACCCACTCATACCTATGAAGTTGGAGACAGTTGACAGAGTCCGGTTTTTCCAGAGATCCATTGTTATCCATTCCAAAAATACTGCAATTTTTAGCAAAATACTGCCAGTCCTCCCAGTTTAGATCATCTCTTTTTTTCCTTTCAATTCTTATTGCTTCAGGATGTGGGCTAAAGAACTGCAGTATAATATAGAATACCTACAAGAAGGTAACAAATTTTCATAAAGTGATATTAATGACTAAGTTGTAAAACAATGAGAATATAAACTTTTTTCAATGTGACAATATAGTTTGCTTTACCACTCACAGACAGAAAAAGAATCAGTATTTCATTCCACATATTCCTAATTAAAACCAAATACAACCTTTTTTGTTAAACAAGCTCTTCAATCTCTCAGACGTTATTACAGAACAACTGAACTGTGGCATCAGAACTCCACTTTTTCTTGAAGACCATTTGAAAATACACCACAAAGTCAAGTCCATGACTTCTAAATTTTCTAATTTTATTTAGAAATCTAATTTTTAAATTTCTAAATATTGTTGTCTTCACACAGGATACCCACTCTGGCATATCTGTTTTAGATTACTGCCTGTTACAACAGCCAAGGCACATCAAAAGAGAATGACAAGAACCATAAAGCATTCTGTTGCCTTTTGCATTGTTTCATGCTAATAAAGGAAGTTTTGTTCCTGATCTTCTAAGGATAACATCTTAAAGCATAAGGTTTGAATCTCCTCAAAATTGTAATGAAATGTCTACAAAAATCTGTTCATAGTTTTGAATTAATAAATAGCAAATGTCATCTCATTACCTGATACTGTCCATTTTGTAAATCTATTGTGATTGAAACACCATGATCCAGACCTGCAGTGTTAGCAAACACAGATGAAATCCAGGTGGTCCCAATGTCATCATCATTGATGTAATACAGAGGATGGGCTTCTGCATCCAGCCTTAGCACTCTGTCATTAGTGGTATCATCTGCACCATTAGGGATGCAATACCTCTGTATCAATGGGTGTACCCGGGGATGACTTCCAGGACAGCGGCACTCGGATTGGGTATGCAGGTGAGGGAAGTTTCCAGAGAATACTTCCAAAATGTCTCTGTCAAAGCATATAAAAAAATAATTACATACATAATAAAAAAAGGACAAGTGCCACTTCGTGCCTCCAGGCTCACAGATTAAACAAAAGTCATCTTAGATTACAGCAGAAGCCCTAAAAGGCCTGGTTGCATCTCACATAAATGGGGCCATCAGCTAAGAATCAGGCCACCCAGGGTCCCTAGGTAATTAAGCAGCAGGCACCTTCAGAAGATGTCTGTGAAGAAGCACTCTGGAGTTGCTTTCATTGCTCCACAGACATGTATGAAGCCAAGGGAAATGAGCTCTTTGTTGGGATGCCTAAAGCTGAATAGGATGAGACCAGCCCTAGATGAAAGGAGAAAAACTCGTAATGTAATAAAACTGCATAACATCTGACTCCAGTCAGTGATCCGGACACTGTTCTCAGGCATACCACAGCATTGGTATATTGCCTGTAAATACAGATGAGTTGAAAGTTTACATTCAATCCTCCAAGACGACCAGCTTAAGCAATATGACACTGTACTTTAAAAAAAAACTAGATAGAAATACTTTCATTTTTAACTAACACAAATTCCCAGGTTTTTAGCTGCCCCAGTCTGTGATCACTCTAGTTGTTTCTTACAGCTCATGTCAAAGCCAGAGTCACTTTAATTCCCTCTGACATCAGCAACTGAAATAGATAACATAGATAGGTAGGCAGACAAGCAGATAGATATATGAATGACATGGGCAGGTTCCATAAACCTTTATCTGCTCATCCCTGGTGTAAAAGAAGGATTTTGTGAGCCTAGAAGACACTGAATTTTTAAATTAAAAAAAAACCAAAAACAACCTTACTTTTCCCATTTTTCTACTTTATCATGAAGAAAATTTTTGTATACTTATTAAGCAAATACTTGCTAGATGCCACAAAAAAATTCCACAGAATTCGAAGTTACAAGACCTTTTATACAGCCATAGAATTAAATTAGCTGATATGCAGGCAAGACTTCCCTTTGCAGTTTATCCCAGACAAACATTTTGGACCAAGTTATTTGTGGATATAAAACTACATCTCGAAAGACATCATTAAGTTACAACATTTTGTAAAATACCACATTTTTCAATTTTTAAACTTTATTCATTTCACTGGCTTAAACTGCGGTTCAAAGGATTTGACAAGCATTGCTCTGAAAGAATACAACCAACACGATTTTCATGTAACTTGGAATTCAGGTTCAGATTAATACTTCGAATTCACAGGAGCTCAGTTCAGCATAATGTCCTGCAGACGACTGAGCTCCTAGGAAACTGCTCTACATCTTATTGAAAGACTATCATTAAGTAGCCTTAAGGTCTGCAGTCATGAGTGTCATTGCGTGTAGCCTGCCCAGAAGCACCGTGCAGACAAATAGGACCTGACTACTTCTGGCCAGCTTGAATTGACTAGATTAATCCAGCATGAGCTGGATAACAACGGTAACATTTCTTTGTAATGCGCTAGGAAGGGAGGCTGGAGGGCAACAGAAATTGCAGTGGCAACTGTAATTTGGCTTCAGGAATGGAGGAAGTCAAAGCAATTGCCCAGGGCTATGTGGGCTGAGCTAGCGAAGTCATTGGCAGCTCATGGTGACAATCTAATATAGAAAGCAATGAACAGGGTAGGGGTGTGTGCGTGGGATGGGGGGAGCATCAAGAATACCTGACATGGACATCTGATACCTTGGGGAAGCTGCAACAAGAAAGGAACTGCTAAACACCAGAGCCGAGCTTGCAGCCACAAAGCCAGCACGGTGACCAGTTGGAATGCCTGTCCTCTTCATTTTGACCACTGGTATTTGAGTAGTCTGCACAGGACCGGCCCACTGTGCTCCCTTCCTCACTCTACAGTTTACACAGAGATCTGGGAAAGCTTTGCAAGTCTCATCCAGCAGAACTAAGCTTATCAGCACACACTATTATGTCAGAATTATGATGAATTGATAACACCTAGACAGTTTATAAGCACTGAAATCTAGCAACTGGATCTACTCTGTGCAAGGACACCAAGTCAGGTTGTAACAAACAGTAACAAGGAAAGTGTGCATTTACCACCTGAATTTAAGCAACAGTTCAAAAGCAAAACACACTAAGTTGTTGAATTTATTTTAACTCGGGATTTTTTAGATTAAAAGTCATCTCTGAAATGAGGTTCAGTAAACTATATTATCATAAGCAATCATCTAAAGGAGACATCTGAAAAGCATCATACTTTGGGAAATAAGCATATTGTTACCTATACTTTCTTACTACACATTTTTGTACAAAAATAAAGGTTCTTTACCTGTTTGTAAGTGCCACTGGGTAATATCGAAAATCCTGCATTCTTCCGACAAATTGCTCTAAACCTAAGAAAATATGCTATAAATAAGTAATTTATTGAGTAAAGGCAGTTTTGCACTGCATGACAGCACCTTTAATTCAGCACTCTGAAATCTCTCTTGCACAATTACCCCTCCTGAATGAAACCATCTTGGATCTGGACAAAACTATAGAGGGCAGTGACTTAATTTTTTTGATAAAAAAGAATGATTTATAATAACTTTATAAGAACATTTTGTACCTATCTCTTTTTCTGATTAGAGAGGTGGCACAAAGATCGGCTCATTAGACAGAAGTAATGAGCCAGTCTATGTGCCACCTCTAATTAGAGAAGAGATACAGTAGGTACAACTGTACCTATCAATTTATACAATAAAGATAAAAAGCATTTTTAAAATAGCCCTTTCCTTTATATGTTTATTAGTTATCCAGTATTCAGAATCAAGATGATCACAACAAAACACATTTCCAAATACAAGCTTTAAGAAATAGGGCACAGAACGACTTTCTTGCCCAAGAGGACAATAAAGTTAAGTGACATGTAGTTATATTTAGGAGTTAGCTTCAAGTTGTGCATGTTCCTGAAGAGTAGTCAGTGTTCTTACATATGCAGAGCCAAGAAACTGTGGAGAGCAACAAAACATCCCCCAGCTGTTCTGCAATGATTACATCACAATTTTCGAGTACATCGAAAATTCTAGATGCAGATGAAGAGTAACACTATCAGGCATTACTAGAAGCTGAGGGATTCTCATTCTGCTAGTGGTTTACATGAGTATTAATAGAACTGAAGAACTTGAACAGCCAGAAATCTTCAGCTCTATTGCTGACTCTGTAGAGGAGTGTAGTCTAGTGGCCATGCCTAATCCCATTCTGAAATAGTTTCATCTATTTATTCAGAAAAACTATGATTGTAAATTAATGGAATGTGTCACTTTACATGCCTACATCTTTTGGAATGTAGGAAAGCCTTCTTATATGCAGTAGCATACAGAATAAGTTATGATCCTACAGGGTCATCTGCCAAACATCTATCTTTCCGCCAGTCTTTCGAGAAAGCTAATTGTACAATAGGAATTTTTTCCTGCAGGAAGATAATGCATCTCAATATATAGATAACTTGAAATGATTCACATGTGATTTTCAACCGCATCATGCACATCTTATTTTGAATATTTCACTGTGTTCTACTAAAATACTACAAAATTTACCTGTGAAGCTTTGTCCGATTTGCAGTGTACCATCAGTATCAGCAATTGTTCCCACAAGAATCCTTGAATCAAAAGGTGTGTTATCATCTTCCCAGCCATTCAAGAAGAAACTAATTCTGCTGTGATGCACCTATAGAATCAATGTAAAGGGGCAAACACATGCTTCATTATGCAACCACTTTGATTTCTCTACATGCTGCATCTATCACTGATTAACCATTAACATTACTTCAACTTATTTGCTGTATGTCTTTATTTCCAATGCCTACTGAAAGTAGTTACCTCTTTTCTGTCCATCCATTAGCAATCCCATTAATAAGATCATCACTCAGATGCACAGAGTATAACACTTCTACAGTGGTTAAATCAAAGAAGAAAATACAGTACAGTGGTCTGGAGGGGAGAGGGAAGAGAGGAAAAGGAGAAGGGTGGGTCTGGTTCACAAGGTAGGAGGCTGGTTACAGCTATATCACCACTTCAGGCCACGGGCACATGTTAGAGCTGTCAGAGCTCTTCTCGTACATCTCAGTTCAAACAGGCCTCGAGGGGCTACATACCATACTCAGGATAACCAAACGCAGCACATTTCAGCCAGGCCTCTAACACCCCTCCAAAATGCCTCCCTAACCCCAGCATGTTTCTTTCTACAAGGGCTGAAGGGAACAGTAAAGGACCTGGCTACATCTGCTTTACACCCAGTGGGTAATTCCCTTACATCAAGGGAACCCTTGGCTAGGGATACACACTCAGCCAGCACCCCAGGGTACAGTTTTCTGCAAACATTCCCTTCCCTGCCAATTCATTTTAAATTTGAGCTAACATTCAGAGAAATACTTTATGGCATTCTCCCAGCTCCACAAAGTCACAAGATGCTGAGCTTTTACAAAGTACTTTTTTGCATTAATAATCTTCATGTTTACATAAAATTAGAAAAAGTTTAATGATAGGGGAGTGCCTTTCAGCCTTACATTTAACAAAATTCAATACTCTCATTTAAAAAAAAAAATACAGGCACATAAAAATGAAAACTGGAGGCATCATGGCTACAGTCAGCTTCCTACTAGTGAAGCTAATTATAGAAACTAAGTTCAACTCATCCACAACTTTTGAATTCTTTGAATTTAACAAATTGTTTACCCAATGAACTTAATCCAATTTATTTCAGAAAGTGATTTATTTGCAAAACTGAAACTACTCGTTTTCTAGCAATATTTAGCTTGCATAAGGCTTATTTCACATGAGAGCTTGGCAGCTCTCAGATTCTGAAACTGTTTTGTTGTTACTAATTTACAGTGTTATTTTCATTTTGCAGATATGGATGCTTGGTGAATCGTGTCTACAGAGGGCAAATAAACCTAGAGCGCTTTAGCCTGTCTTGATACCCACGCTAATCAAAACAAAATAAACCTGGAATAATTGCTTTCATAAGAACAATATATATGTGAGGACAAACCAAAGGTTTACAAGCCAGAATAATTTGTTGCGAAGAGGAAAGCCAGAACCTGAAAAAGTACCAGTTTGAAAACCACAACATAAGCACTCACAATGCTATTCCACCAATAAAATCTTTCAAATTTCAGACCAAGATAAAGAGACACAATTATCTATAAATCTGAGCTCAGATGATCAGCATCAGTGCCTCAGGCGAAATGAGTCTAACAGCATTTTAAGTAACAAAAATAGGAAATGAGATGGGGGGGGGGGGGGGTGTGTGTTTAATTGGGGGGGGCTGTTCTTTTTTTTTTATTTAGGCTTCATGCAAAATTGTACAGATGAATTTTTCTCCTTAAACTGCACTTTAAAATATACATGCATGCTGAGCTTCGTTGCCATTTCCAGATTCAGTCAATATTTCCGAAATTTAGACAGGAATATTTATTGCCCTTCCACTGATGGAAATTTGAAGGCTATTATCATAATTACTAAGCCTTGAGATTTGTTCAAAAAGTTATTGCATATGAGTTTCACCGCTCAAAATACATCTCTCCATTTTAAATTATCTTTTGTGTTGACACATCAATGACCTAAATACAACAGTTTTTTATTTAATTTTAATTCAAAGCCCTCTAAACATCTGATGCCCTATTTGCAAGAGCCTAAGTATACGCATATATGGTGGCTACATTGCATTTTTTTTCTGCATCACATTTTTTACAGCCTGTTACTGTCATTTGGTGTTTGACTGTTATCATCATAAAAGATACAGGCTTTTCTACTTTGTTATTTGTAGCATTATCTCATGTTTTACAACATCTTTGCACAACATGCCCGCACATGAAATATAACTAGTGAAAAGTTCTCAGTGGTATTAATGCATAAAAAAGAATGTGGTTCCATCTTTACTGTCTTTACCCAGCCAAAAGCTGATGAACAGCCAATTTTCCTTTATCACATTAGCACAGCCATGAGGGAAACACATTTGTTCTAGTCAGCTACACTAAAGATACTATTACCAATCTAACATATACATGTTTTATATCAGCAGTATTCTCAGAGTATGAGGGAGCCAACAATATATTAACACTAGCATGACAGTTTATTTAAGAAAAGAAAATTGTCTCTGTAGAGGGACAGAAGTTAGAAATGTATGGCTAAAGCTCAGTGTCACTGGTCTAATAAAGGTAATAATTCTTGAGCTTTCTTTATAGCAGGTAACACTCCTGTGGCAGCTCTGTCATATCATTCAAATAAAAATGTTGTCTTTTACAAGTTTAAGAGTACCTTTATTTTTAGTCAGATATGAAGCATGTTTCTGCTTTCCCGTTTTCATTGTAAAACATTCGTAAGTGGAATTCAGGACCAGGCACACTCACCCCCATCACCTCCTTGCAAACTTCCAGGCTCAGGCGCAGCTTCTATAGGATCCCAATTCTGCCCCCCACCCAGTGGTAAGTGGAGTGCTCACCGTCATGCACCCACTACCAAAATCAGCGGGACTACTTACGACTTAAGAGCAACAGAATTGGGCCTTAAGCAACCAGGTATTTTGACTTGTTGAAAATAGGGGACTAATGACAATTTTAAATCTCCCTCCCCCCTCCCCCCCCCCCAACCTCTTTGTATTAAATAGGATTTAGAATAGTTGGGTTTAATATAGCACATCCCCAAGGTAGCCCTAAGCACTTTACAATGCTGAATTGGATATCAGTAGTGCAGTGACTGTGTAAGGCAAAGGCAGCAGTCATTATACGTTTGGCAGTAGCTCAATGTAATGATCCCCCTGCTGGTTATTAAAGGGGGTATGGATATCTGACACGGGAGGAAAATGTAGAAGGGAAACCATGTGTGGTATAAAAAAAAAAAAAATCCCACTGTGGGAGGAGAGGAATGTCTCAAAGTTTGGTGTCAGTTTAGGCTAAGCTAAATAAGAAGGAAGGCTGGCACCGAATCAGCTGTTTGATGTGGTTATTCGGGGTCTCCTGACCGTTAGCATTACGTCGCGTACAATACCACAGAAATGAAAGATGAATTTCACTCCTGACTAGGACAACAGGATTATTCCCCTGTTGTCTTTATTAATAACGTTCAATAGGAATTTCCCCAAGAGAGTAACAGGAGATGGGTAGGAAAGGCTGGCTTCACGGTTGCACAGAGCACACGACCAGAAGCCTGGGACATCAGCGCTCTAATCCCAGCTCTGAAACCATCTCTCCCTCCCATGCTTCCCCATCTGTCAGATACTTAGCAAATCACCTCACAGGGAGGTGGCAAGGATTAGTTACTAAGATAAATTCACTCTGCAACTACATTAGCTTCTGCCAGTGCAGAGCCTAATACCAATTCCATTCCAAGCAATGGAAAACCCATTTGATGGTGAACTGAGATGGCGAAAGATATCCATAATCTTTCCTCTAATAGCATTCCTGCTATGATCCAGAAGAGTTTCAAAGATGAGAGGTGCCGGGCCAATGAGCTGGTAGGCAAGTTCCTTCAGTGCATCCCAAATGAAGCTCTTGTGGCCCTGCGTCACAAGCAAACTGCCATCAGAGCCAGCAATACCAAATCCAATCACTTTCTTCCTAGGAAAAATTCCCTGCCCTATGGGTCACTGTAGGGCAGAACGAAGGAGCATGCACTGAAGCACAAAAAGCACAAGCTGCTGGTTATAAAATGAGATAGGGACAGAAAAGACATTACAACTGTTTATTTTCTCACCTAAAGATCTGTGCTACTCAGACCCTACTCATGAAAATGTAACAATGAAATTTAATACTAATTTTGCCACTTGGCTTGAATCAGGCAGAGCTGTCATGTAAACAAAAGCCAGTACTTTCATGTATTAACTGCTAACAGAAACTTCCCCTATATTACAGTAGTCTGCGTGGCAAAAAAAAAAAAAAAGAAAAAAAAAGAATATCACAACCAAATACTGCATTTCAGAGCACTGTGACAAAGGGACTAACTGTGGCACAAAGCAGAAGCACAGCAGCACACAGGAGCATGGTAAGCATGTATAGTACTGCTCCTGAATACTCTTTGAACCTCAAACCACCAACAGCTCAGACACTTAATCAGCCAGATGTAGTTTCTGTATATTTAGTAGCTTTCTGTAGATTTCTTTTGCATGATTTTGTATAGCTGCTGCTTGAATGCAAAAATGTATTTCTCCCAAAGGCACCCACCATACAGGTTGATTCAAAAATACCATAGTTTTTTTCTTTTCTCTCTATTTTCTTATAGCCTTGAACTGCAGTGTTATCTATAGTTATAACATATAATGGTATAATAAATTTATAAATAAATAACTAGTATAACAGCTATAAATAGTATAACAGGTATAATAAAAATATTTAGGTTTTCAGTAAAAATTACCTATATGCTTTCCAAAAAAAGCTTAATATTCCTCTTCATTAACAGAGAGACAGAACACATTTTGCGTATCAAGTAGAAGACACAGTTATATTGATTCCCCTTTTTTAAGCTACAGTGGCACTTTCCAAGCCAAAGCAATTTGAAGGAATTCTGAGACCCTGCTCTATAAAGTTTAGGCTTTGAGGTAATAACACATCACAACATACATGCATGATATGTTAATAATTATTATTAATGGCACATTTAGGCAACATACACTTTTTCTTCACACACATTAATCATCCTGTTATCAAAATGTCCTGTTACATACATAAGAAGGCAACTGAGACAATTTTAGTCTCTTCCACTTAGAACTGAATTACATCATTTCAGCCAAGATAGAAGTTAATTCTCCAGTGCATGCTATGATCTTTTTGCATCAGTAAGAATTTTGCATGAAAAATAAGTCCTAAGATTAACACTACCCACATACCTTGTGCAAAATTATTTTTAATAAATAGGAAGGAGAAACATGAAAAGAATCCTTTATGTTCCATTAAAAGTAATAAAGAATACCCAAATATATCATAGCAGAACTCAAGATCACTTACCAGAGAACAAAACTCCTCTGCACTAAATGACATACAACCAACAGATGTGGTGGTCTCTTCCCCAAATGTGTTAGAATTCATATTTGAAAGATATACCTTTTTTTTACCAAGTACAATCTTCCCCTTTAGGTTATCTTTCCTATCCCAATATTTAATGGCACGGGAAAGATTTATTAAAATATTACAGATAAATTAAGGGGAGTTATTTCAAGACAACATTAATCTCTTCTGCTGGTTAAATATACATTCTTTTTATTCTTATTCATCATAGCTTCTAGTAACCATAAAATACAATTTATTCTTAAAGTTTCTTTTCATCATCTATTGTAATAACTAGACCACAGTGTCTGGCAAGACAGATGAAGAAACCAGATGGATTTCTTCCCAGATTTGCAAGCCATAAATGAGGAGTTCCACAATAGAGAGAACTCTGGCACCAAAAATGAAAGAAAAAAATCTTTTCCAATCATTCAAGCCAAATGATACCAACCCTGGCCTATTTAGTTATCCAGCCAACTTAGTGATGGCAAACACTTCAACTGTAACTTCAGCTCTTAAGGCTATTTATACCATCAAAGAAAGTCTCAGATGGCAAAGGCAGGAATGACCGACACATATAAAACAAGGACAAGGACCAAAAATTTATCTTCAAATAAATACTAGGAAAGAGAATACATTCCAGTACATGTAACAGTAACCACTGTTTCCAAATAAGATGAAAAAGAAGCAGCTCAGGGATCTATGATATGTACCAGATAGGGAACAAGATTCTTCCAAATATCAGGTATCTACAAATTAAAACTAAAAAACCAAACACAACAGGAAAAACAAAAAAAAGCAAGCTAATTTTTAAGTTAAAAATGCAAATTTAACTAGCTGCAAATGCAAGCTAAACTTAGAAATTAAATACAAACTAAAATTTAAAGCAACAAAAAAAACCAAGCAAATACTCCTCCAAATAAGGGAAAAAATAAACTTAAGAAAACAAGTCTGGTTTAGTTTATCCTTTACATAAGCTCTATTTGTACAGCAAGAAGTTTCTCAAATAAAAATATATTAAATAAGGTGATACAGATTATGAAGAATTTTAAAGTGCTTTATGAAGAACAACTACGTAGCTATACAAGCCACCTGTAAGGGATTAAAAAAAAAAAAAAAAAAGATGGTTCATTTATTTTTGCAGATCAGCCAAATGACAGAAATGACCCCTGCCCCTAGCTGCTATAAAAGCTAAAGAAACTCCAGAATCAATAGTTAGACAGGCTTTACAGAGGTGTGAATGAAAGCAGAAGTTGCCATAAAGGATTTGCTTAATCATCCAGAAATAACGAGGAATCAGATTAAGAGAAATCAAGAGAAGTTGCAACTCATCCAGCTCAAAAATTAATACATGACATACCATTACAAGTCATTACCTTCATTTAATTTGGTACATTTCTTATAAAAGTTGCTACCTAAACATAGCTTGCTATCTGTTAAAAATAACCAAGACCTAGAGAACCTTTTTTTCTTCTAAATGTATTACAGATTTGTTGCATCAGGAACTTTTTCAATGAGTTCATTCTATAGAAACAGACGGTGTATTAACACATTTTCTCCCAAGGTGAGAAAACAGATTAAGGTTATGACCAAAATGACAGGCCTGTGGCTTCCTTGAATACTTTAATAGAGTCAACAAATCAACAGTGGTCACTGATGACAACAGATGAGGAAAGACAATAGATGGAAGGAGAGGAATTAGTGATGCTGTTATAATGGTCTAATCAGAAACTTGAGCATAAAAATCCTTTTCACCTTCAACCTGTCTAAAAAACTGTCTTGCCTGCTCACATAAAGATAGACGGCATATTCTACCACTGGGGGACATATGGGTTCACATCTCTACTCTGCGAAAGCACGTGTGAAACAGAAGCGTAACAGTTAATAAAAGATACAGTAAACAGGTTTTGCATATCAAAGAGATGAGACCAACACAGGTATCTATTTTGGTTTTTTCTGGCATAATTGCAAATCTTGCCGAAGCTGCAGTTACAAAGGTTTCCAACGCAGCTTTACTATTTTGTAAGTGAATTTCTGTAGAGGAAAGGTCAGTGGCACAGACTTAAGCAACACGAAGTGGATGAATGGAATTTTTTGGAAAAAAAATAGGATGAAACCATTCACATGAATCCAAGTTTACTTTCAGCTGTTATTTAAGCAGAGCTAGCAACCAAAAAACACAATGCTGCGCATTTCACGTATTTTATAAAACCTGGGCATCTATGTGCCCCTAAATTGATGCATCTGAAACAGCAGACAACTTTCTGCCACAATTCAACACCTTCCTTCACAAAATAAACAGAATTTATACATCATGAACACCAATCTCAAAGGTCTATGCCATTCCTATGCCTCCCGTTCTGCCTTATTATTCTTATTTTGCACTATTCAGCTAGGTTTATTTCTCCTTTTTAATCTACTACATTTACAATTAGCTGTTGGGAAAAAAAAAACCAACAACAACAAAAAAACCAAACCCACACAAAAATGTATAAAAAATGAATACAGGTGCAAGCAGATTTCACGCCCCCAAGGACTGTTTTTCTCAGGCATTAATACAGAGCACAAAATAAATGGTTTATCCCAAAATTCCTCGACTCCTCTCAAGCCTTCAAGTAATCTATCAGCCACTTTATGACTGCTTTATAAAACAGAGGTGCAGTAGTTTCCACAGCTTAACTTCTGCAGATGCGTCAGGATGCCACACCACACTCAACCACCTCCTACTCCACACATTACTCACCAACACTGATACACAGCCTGCTCCTATAGTTTTATATTGTTTATCTCTCCTTACAACATGCCACGTACAGCCGAACTCGAATTTTAAAATTTAGCTAAATGGATAATTCAGAAACAAGTACTACTGTACATTTTTGTAGTGTAAGTACATTTTGGCAGTGACAACATCATTGCTAGGGGTGTTTGGGAAGATGTCCTACATACATCAAAAACTCCTGTGCTCTTTTTTTTTTTTAATTCCCCACCCCCCCGAAAAAGCTTACAGAAAAAAAAGTTTACTTTTTCTCTTTTGCTCTTTGCATTTTCTTTCTTTTTTTTTTTTTATTTGGAATGAAAATTGAGACAACACAGAGAGAATTTGGCATATCTAAAGCTTGCCAAGAGATAATGAATTTATGCAGCAAACACAGGAGAACAAGAATATGTCAGGAGGAATTTGTCTGGGATCTTGTTCCCAAACAGCCCAAAAAAAGATGTTAATAACCATGTTAATAGGGACAAGGGGATGGGGGGAGGGAGGAGCGTGGAAATTAAAGAATAATATCCAGGAGGACAAGCCAGCTCAGATAATTTATTTGTGTAACACCTGACAGACAAACGGCACCTTCCATACCAGTAAAAACTGCCTGATGGGTTTGCCAGTGAGCTCGGTGCTGCTTCAGCTAGAATCTGTCTTGATTTCAAATGCATTTCTCCTTCTTACCAAGCAAAAAAGGAGTACTACCTTATATAGGTAATACAGTTATTTAAAATATTCAGTGCTGATTTTAGATTGTTTGTCCATTATCTTTTAGCAAATGCAAGTGATATGCACATAATAAAATTTATTTTACCTGCTATTATTAACATACGTATATTCCCATGTTTCCATATTCAAATCCTATGCTACCCTCACATGGCAAAAAAAAGTTTTTAAGCTATTAAGAACTATGCACCTCTGAGCAAACCTTAATCTACCACCCACCCCTCTGTATTTCAAGCCTTTGAAGCAACTTGGCTGCAAGCTTGAAGGAAAAGAGCACAAGCAGAGAAAGGCAAGCTGCAACTCTGGCATCTATGTAGGTTTCAATGTGGTGCTTTTCACACATCTTTGGTTCTCAGGCCAAAAAGCATTTCACAAGAAGAAAACAAAAAGGGCTTGGGGCCATTCATTGCAACCACTGATTTAAGTAACAGCATGGTCAGGAACACAGTATGATGATTTTAAAAAAGAAAGTGCTTAAGTTAGCATTCATGTTTGTGGGAGATTCCTTTACTTCCAACTGTTCTGTCATTTTTAGGAAATCCTGCCAACCTAGTTCTAGACTGGGATTCATTATCTAACCGTAGCCAAAACCACCAAGTTAACCCTGCCCTCTTACCAGATGTGCCAGTCTAGCCAAAATACACAACTATAAATTAGAACATTTGTAAAGTATTTTATTTTTAGTTCATTCACATCTAGATTCAAGGATGCTGCATTCCTGTTTTTCAGTGAGAAGTAAAAACTCAAAAATCTCCCTTTTAGCACTTCCTTAGTCTCTATAGGAAAATCACCTTCAGCCTTTAAAAACAGGAACTGAAGTAGTGAGTGGAAATAGTATACACACAAGCTATATGGCATTAAATCACACAATTCTTCAAAATTGGGATGCTGCTTTAAGCTGACTAGAAGCCTGCATGGGGAAATGGTTTGAAATACTTCAGAAGTTTAATTCTTCTTCAGTATGCTCCAAATGAAGTTTCAAAATACATAAGTTCACCATAAGCAGGATCAAATAACAGAATCAGTGAATTAAACTGTATTCTAACCCAGGCTATTGTAGGACCATTACAAGAAAAGACCTGGAAAGATGCCCTTCTTTACAAGATTTATAGGGGGTGCACACACACATCAGTATTTGATGACACTGTGCACAATCTTATTGCAGAATCCAGATTTTAACTTTCACCAATATAACAGGGTAAGAACACCTGTGTTGAATATATTTTCCTGCAGGCCAGCAAACTGGTAGAATACCAAGAAAACATTCCAAAGGGAATAACATTTCTTCATCTTTGGTTTTACCCTCGACTTTTTTCTTTCTTTTACTTTCATTGTTAGACTTTGACTGACACTTTTCCAGGAGTTCCTGATCAAAAAAAATCCTCGATTAGATGGCTTTTGAAATTAAATCTGCCTAACTGGGAAAAAAACATTTTTTAAATACTGAAATTGACTCATCACAACATTCTGTCCAGAGATAACAAGTGGACTGACTAGTACTTCAGCTGTGAATTTATTTAAATGTAGACATACACATGCAGTATTAGGAAGGCAAAAACAGGATATGAAATAAACATAAGGCATCAGCTTTAAGCTCACTGTCAAGAGTATACCAAGGCTTCTAACCACAGAGTTCAGCTGAAGGTAACTGTCTGTCAAATGTAATCTGTGCAAGTGAATATGCTTAAGCTGGTGCTATGAATCAACCAAAATTGCTTTGGTCTTATTGACATTCAATTGCAAGAAGTTGCAGCTCATCCAGTCCAATAGACATCTGACAACACCAGGAGTGCTTCAGTGACAGAAAGCTTTAAATATAGATGCAACTATCATCACAATACACATGGAACTAAACTTTATGATCCCTCATACCATCTTCAGAAACTGGTCATCAGCTGGATGCTATAAGACCACACGGCCATCCTCACTGCCTGTTGCCAGCTTCTGCAGTTAACAAATCATTGTGGCTTAAACAAAGAAAAAAATAAAATACAGGTTGGCTGACAGAAAGAGACAACTCAATCTTTCATCGCTGTCCCATTAAATCTCTTTCTGAAAGCCATTTTTGCCATTATCATGTTTGTTTGCCTTTTAAAAATAAAATGCCAGATCAAAATTTGTTCAAACTGTTTGCTTCAGTTAAGGGCGAGATCTTCAGCTAATATAAACTGCCTTCAGCTGCAGCAAAGCCATTTTACAACTACTGAGATTCAGACCTCCGATACGTTAAATTTAGCTTCTTCCTCACAGCTGTTCTTTACAACTTGAAATGTGATGCCTGATCTTGCATACTGGGTCCTAAAAGACAACCTGGTTTGGGTCGCAACTTTGCACAAAAGAAAGGAACACCACCTGCAGCCATCTGTGTGCTTGTTTGACCCTTCTCTTTTGGAAAACTCCTGCCACTTCAGTGGTAGATGCTCTAGTGAAGCGGTGTCTTTTCCTAAACATTTTCATATAGCGCCACTGTCCACATGACTTATGTACCCACTTGCTTTCTTTCCCTCCCCAGCTCCTGCTGCCTCATTCTTTCCCTCACCATACGGTGAATTGAAATCACCCCAGACCCACAAACACCTAAAGGAAGGTGGGGAAGAGGAAATGTCAACTATGTAGAGCTTGCAGCTGTGGTTAAGGGGATGCACAGTATTTCTGGGGGGAAGCAGGAAGAGAGACTCCCACCCATGCTATGAGTTCTCTGAACAGTTATGCCCATGCTGGGAGAAATCCAGTGTACAAGAAACAGACTTGAGGAAGAAACCTCATCAGGGGACCACAGTGACAGAAGTGTCTTAAAACAGAAGGGCTGGAGAGGATAAAGGGACAGTAGAAGAAATGGTAAAGAACAGCGAAGGGGAAAGGAAAAAGCATAAGGTCGGGAGGGGCAAGTTGTCTCTTTGCCTTTCCTTCTTTTGCCTCAGGCCCATATCGGCCTTTCCTTTTCTTGACTTAACTGGGATGAATTTTAATTGCAGCCTCTCTACGTGTTTTATACACTATGTACTCTCTACTTGTGTGGAGTGGATTTCCCATTCATCACAGGATTGCAGGCAAAAATCCCGGGAGCATTTTGCTTTCCTTCAAAGTTAGCTTTGCTAAAATCAATAACTTTAGGGCTGCCTCCTCTGTCTAGCACATACCCCCACCCCATGACCATTTCCAATTTCATGATTTTATGATCATTTGATTTTGTTCCTTATCTCCATATACAGATTTATGTTTACAATCTTTCCGTGATAACAGTGACAACATTCTATACTGTTTCAATAACAGTATAAAGGCAACAACCTTACAGCAACAGTAGAAACACGCTCTCATTTGTAGTTTTAACACAGTCAATATCCTAACTGATCTTTAACAATCTCTCTTCCTACTCCCTCTCCCTCAACACCCTAGCATTCTTGAAATCAAAGTTCTGGCTTTCTTAGGGACCTGGTTTTTATGTCTTAAATATTTTTATTGTTTGGGCTTTTTTTCTCACCACCTGCAAGTCTAGTGCAACAGCCAAGAATCACAACTACAATAAATTGTCCTCACCTTCTATGCAAAGCACTGAACTTAATTTAAAAAAAAGAAGAAAAAAAAATGGGGGGGGGGGGGAGGGGAAGTGAGAAGCAGGAGCGTTTCCTACTGCAGATTGAGTATCATCCCTCAGCAATATTGTTACATCTCTTCCAGCTTTATATTAGCTCTCCCTTCACTAAAACTGTGTATCTTGGCATTTTAAATCCCCTTCGTTTTCCTGGTTGTGTCTCTTATTCCAATAATATCTTTCTTATCCTTGAAAACATGTCACTCCAATTCAGCAGTCTTATTACATATGCTCCTAGCATTTGTATAAAAGATATTTAGCTTTTCTCTTTGCCCTCCTTTACTTTTTCTTTTTCACTATCTCCTACAATGTTAATCCCTTCTCAACGGGAAATGGTTTTCCTTCAATCCAAGTCTTTCTTTTTGTGCATAGATCCACTATTCAGCTTCAATTCCCTGAACAACATAAATTAAAAAAAAAAAAAGGGGGGGGGGTAGAGAGGGGAAGAAAAAGATGGAACCTTGGAATGCTCCTGAAGCAATTAACTTTGTTCAAGAACAAGCCACGTATTAATACAAATTTGACCCCAACCAGTGAAATCAGAATGTAACTGGAATGCAGGCTGACCCATAAGGTGGTTTACAGGCTTAAGAAAAACTAATAGCTATTTCATGAATAAAGTCTTCAAGATGAAAAAGTGCAAGTAACAGCAAGCAACAGGATCCAAAACAAGAATCACATATGTTAATTTTTTGGATGGGGTAACTTTAGTACTGTGTTAAAAATTGATTGATATAACCCACACTGTCAATTATCTGATAAACAAGGCTGAAGACAAAGAACAATGCAAAAAGAGACAGCTTTTTAAATGGTCTGTATTTTTAAAGAATTAGTATTTTTAAAAGTAAACATTGTTTTAAAATAAATTGTTGAATCAGGCATCAGTGATCCTTCTGCCACAGAGTACGCATTCCAATTATGGACTGGCAATTTTCATCTCATCTTTTGTTGGCAAGCACTTCACCAGTATTTCTGCAGTACAAAGTAATATTAAAATGGTTAAATACAGCACTGCCACTTTCTACCCCAACCAGCACTGTACCAATGAAAAATATTCTTTATTGCCTCTGTCACTAAAGCTCTATCAATCGATTACTGGTGCCTCAGGACAGAATAAGCATATCTGGGAGAGGCAGTAGCAGAAGAACCCAAGTCCAAAATTGTAAATACAGATTCTGTTAAAAACTAAAGCAATTAACAAATAAGCTTTTCTCTAACTACTATTTTAACCATTGCTCAGTCTCTGCTCTTTTTACATGGAATGGTTTAACAAGTGACTCCTGTGCCACAAATGAGCTCCAAACAATAAAACATAAGAGGATCCTAGTCATCAGATCTGAAAATACATGGATCATTGTTTGCTTTCTTGCTGCATAGTGACTCTATTTTCCTCAAGTCACAGAACAAATCAGATCCAAGATCTGTTGATCACTATAGTAACATGAAAGGAGACAAGGATTCAACAAGCTGCTTTTTAGTAGCTAAAACAGTTACATAGACTTGCCAAAATTAACTGAAACAAAAGGTCTGAAAGTACGTTTCAGATAATCTCATAACAATGCACGTTTTGTCTCTGCCCCCTCCATTTAAAATACAGCACAACCACTGATTCTGAATTTTCCTGAACTACTTGTAATCATGTAAATTAGGGATGAAATGTAGATGTCAAATGAAACATCCCTTCTGAATAAAGTCTCTGTGCTTCACTAGTCAAAGAATAAGCAGATTCCCACACAAATGAAGGAAGCCATTACTAATGTACAATTATTAACCCTGTATTACACTATCAGCTGAATACTAAATTCTAGGTTTTTGAATTTATTATATGTGAAGAATTTTGCACCACTTGCACTGCTCAGTGCTGGGACTTATAAGTCATTCCCCAATCTAATGCAAGAATATATTGGTTCTACAACAGCTGAATAGCTCTGCTGGGGCTAGAAGGCTGAGAATCCATCCCTCTGTCTTTTTTTGTGATGATTTATGTAAGAAGAAAGCAATTATTCTTGCCCTCTGAATGCCTTGTCACAAAGGTTCCATGTATCCCGTTAAGGGATTTTTGCAAATAAAGTCTCATCTTTCCTTTCAAGGCTTAGTTTCTGTTCATAGTCAAGGATACACAAAATTCTGCCTTTGATTCCTTTCATATTCCTCCCAACAACCTTACTTCAGGCCCTTCCCTCCTCCTCTGTGCCCAGCTTTCTTCCTTCCATCACAAAGTCCTTTAGAAATGGTCATTCAACTATTCCTTTGTACTGTAACTCTCCAACACTCCTTTTGATGACAATTCACTGTATGCTTCAATTTTCATTTTTTGATAACTGCTTTTCTCCAGAGCTACTAAGCATCTTACCAGCGAAGCTTTGCAGTAGACCCAAACTGTGCTGTTAACTGAACATAGACCAAACCTGGCTTAGATGTGTTTTGTTCGCTTGTTGTTTTTGGAAAAAGCTAAACCTAAAAGTCTATGCAACAGCTCCCTCAACCACATTTTGTTGGAGATGGGCCAGGAGAGGGCCAGGAGAGGCTGCTCAGAGAGTTCATAGTGGTTTCCTGTGCACTTCAGTATCCAGGCCTCAAGTTAAGGCTTGGAACAGCCAGGGAGATTGCTGATCAACAGCAAAGATGAGTATGCCAATAAACACAATTTAAGGAAAAGGATAAAAGCCCTTCAAATACAATAAAATACCCTTAGAAGTCCAGCAGAAGAGTGGTAATCCAGTTTACTGGTCCTGTTACATTAATTACCTGCCTCACAGACGAGAGGTACATGCATAAGGCACAAGTAAGTAGCAACCTGAAGAAACAGAATATCTACTATCAAGATTCAAGCAGACCACCTAGAGAAGTTCCAAAAGATGAGAGACTTTTTCTTTTGATCAGTCCTGACTTCAAGAACCACCAAAGTTCCATGGAACATGGTCATCAAACTCAAAAGAGAAAGGCACATCTCTCTGGAGTACTAAGGATAAAACTTCAGGGTAAGAATTTCAGTGGAAAAAAAAACAGAAGCCTGAAGTTCTGAAATGTCAGATTAGGAGCAATATTGATAGTTTAATCTATGCTGCCACTGAATATCACATGCTGATTTACCTACAGGTGCAACGACTATGAACCTCACAAGATATATAGGCCACCTATAATCACACTCAATAGCAAGGATACACCTAAACACCACTGGAAAGGAGAGAGGACAGGTTCAAGAGGAAAATATTTTGGCTTTAATGTAGGAGGCAGAAGATCAAAGACAGCGCCACTCTTTGAAACGCTGGCAGTATCACAAAAGGTCAGACGAGCAAGGTTGCATGATTCTGCACACAAACGAACAAACAGTATGTGGAAAAAAAATTTATGCCAATTTTGGATTGAGACACTTTTCTGGAATAGATAGAATCAGAAAAGGATAAGACTCTCCTACATCCAAATAGGCCCAGTTTATTTGTTTATCAAATTAGGAAATAAACCAATCAAGTTTAGGGAAAGAAATAACTTAAACAAATCCAACAAAAAAAAATTCCCTAACTAAGCATGCATGTGGACTGTGACAAAATGAAATTTAAAGCCTAAATTGTTTGAACCTGAATGTCAGGAATTATACAGATCATGCCACCAAAAATTCTTTAAAGAAAGTTCAACTTTATCTAAAGTATATTAGCTAAACATGCTACAGAAGCTGGTATTCCAGCTCAATTTTTAAAAGAAAAAAAAAAAAAAAGAAAAAACAGCAACGTCATGTTCAATGGGACATCAGAAAAGCAGCAGAAACAGAAAACAGAATTTTCAATTAACCCTGCACAGATCAAAGAACAATGAAGAAATGAAAATTATAGACATGATATATGATCAAGGCTTGGACCAACTGTTCTGATAATCCATCAAATCAAGTCTATACAGGGTGAATTAGTTGGAAAAGTACATGTTTAATATTGTATACTAAAAAAGACAACATGATTCCTGTGGAAGGAAATCAAGATACATCTTTGAGTTCTTTGAAATAGTTACATGTGGATAAAGAAGAATTGACCAATACAATATACTGGCTTTCCAGAAAGATTTTAAGTCGAGATTAAATGGCTACATTTCACAACAAAGCTGATCAGTGTGTCTGATATTTAACATTTTGTATAGGCTTGAAAACAATGGTTAGTGAGGTGAAAAAGGATGGAGTTAATATAGCTGGACAGTAAAAGTCCAAGCATACTCTGAAGTTACAAAAAGATCTCAAAATTGTTAAGAAACAAGCAATAAAGTAGCAGACTAAATGTGCTAAACCCAGGGTAGCAGACATAAGAAAAATATTCTTAACTACATCAACGTAACATTAAGCTCTGAACCACCACTGCCTGGAAAAAAAGTGGTCTTGGAGTTACTGCAGATAGTCATCCACTAATGAGCAGAAGGCTCAATGGCAAAAAGGAAACACATTCCTTATTGGAAAAGGAATTGAGAACAATACCACAAAGCTTCATTCTTTAGAAATTTATGGTGCAAAGCATCCGGAATAACAAGTGGAGTTCTGACCCTTGTATCCCCAAAATTATAATACTATACCCCCAAAAGTTTCAGAAAGGGTCAGTGAGGATGATCAAACTGCAGAATGGCTTCAATATAAGGAGAAATGCAGTTTATAAACAATTATAACACACAGTCAAGTTCTATAATCAAAATATCAAATAGCATGAGAATGATAATCAAAAGCAACAGACAAACTGGCAAAAATACATTAGTGGACAGCAAATTTAAAGAACAATTTCATACAGCCATAATGGCATATGAGGAAGTCATTGCCACAAGATACTAGCTATATCAAAATATAAATCACAAAAAAAGAAATAGACTATTAAATTTAAAATAGGTCAGTCAATGGCAATTCAATACAGTCTAGCTTAAGAAGCTTCAAAACCACTGGTTGTCAGAAACCAGGTCAGTAATGTATCTAAAAGAAAGCTGTTCCTATACATCTACTCGTTTTTTCATACCCAAAGACAGAGCATCTAGACAGACTGTCAAACCAACACAGCAGTCCTAAAACAATGCAAAACTTCTGGCATTATTGAGCTGAGGTATTGGGATGAGATACACAGACAGGAGTTCTTCCCACCCTCTTCCATCTCAGAACTTACTACCTTCCAGCCAAGCAGCTGACAAGCTGTTCAGTGCCAGGTTGCTTTCATGAGAAAATTATACATGCGACAACTTACCAGAAGATTCCTCCTGTGGACTGCCATCAGCACATATGGATTTGGCATTGTGCGGAATCTACACATGTCCTTTATGTCACCTTCCATTTGCTGCATGCACAGGTGTTAATGCAAGTTGTACATGAGAGAGTTCACACGTAATGGAGGTTGCATAAAGGACAATTGGAAAGTTTCATCTTCTATTTCTTGATCAGACTTCTGACTTAAATCTGTCTTTAAGCTCAGAAACTCAAAGGTAGTAGTTATGGTGTTTTGTTTTGTTGTTTGTTGTTGTTTGGTTTTTTTTAAATAACCGGGAAAAGCCAAAGCTTCTCTATTTGGCTGTACTCCTTATGTTTTTAGACTCTTCTCAAAAAAAGTTTCAAGTATCTTGTGAAAACATCTACTTAGCAACTGGCATAACAGAGAGAGGGAAGGACAATGGTTAAATATCTGTGATCCATCTTCACCAGCAAAGTTCAAAGCCATTGCCAGTTTTCTGCTCACACACTGTGCATGCCAAGAACTACCTGCTAGAGGACCTTCTGCCCACACTGCAAATGGTGTGCTCTAAACGGTGATAGTCCAAGTGTACAACTTCAGGCTTGGTCTCCCCAGAAAGGGGTCAAATTCAAGCATATCAGCAGTGCTCTTTAGTAACACAACACTCCAAACAAACAGAAGGCAAACCTGTGTCAAAAAGAACCCTTCCTGTACACAAAACTGAATGTAGATGCACCCTGTGGGTGTCATTTTAATGTTTTATACCAACAGCTGTATCAAGTACATGCAGCTACTCCCCATCTTTCAAAGTTTGCTCCCCACACAATTCAAGGGCACACAAACATACAAATGGAGAAGCAGTCATACAGCTGCAGAAGTGAACCTAAAGTTACACCAAGCAACAAACCCCTGGGAACCCACTTGTAAGTGGTATACATAAACATGTATTTAAGAAATTAGTTCAGAATTAAGAGCCATCTAGTTTAAGCAATATTTTTTTGCTTATGTTTCTCCCAGTAGGACTCCAGGTTTCGAGCAATCTGAAAACAGTTGATTCCAATGACAACAGTTTAATTCACAGGCTTCTGTTAAACAGCACACATCTCTCTCTCTCTCTCTCTCAGTTCTTCTTAACTCCTGTTATTCTTAATATTGAATTTGAACACTCAAAGAACATCTTTTTTTCCTTACCTTTCAAGACATTCTCCTCTAAGAAGTAGGCAAGCTACTGCCATATGGTATGACATCTCTTTTAGATTCATATGCCACCATAATATTAAGTAAGATTTTTTTCCAACAAAAAAAATGCTTACAAATGATATTTTACGTACTGTAACTACACACTACAAATAGATGTATCACATATTCAAATGATCACTAGAAGTTTAATTCACAGCTCTTAATTATCCTAAAAAAAAGTTACAGTATGCTTAGGAAAACTGAAAGTTATTCTCTAATTCACAACCACCGCACCAATTCTATAATAGCACAGACCATTATTCATCTCTACTCATTTTAGTCTAAAAAAATAAAAATTACATAAAAAAGCAAAACCACACCAGATGCCAAAAATACAACCTTAAGAACTGCAGGACATTTAAAGATTTGAGACTAGGGGCAAAAAAAGAAAGCAAATAATTCCTGACATGGTGCTTCTACTATAAAAAATAAAATTTAATTGGCTACCACATATTTTCATATAAGAAAACAAACTGTTTGTAAAACAAATTGAAATGTGATGGATTTCAAATCTCATCTGAAACTCTCCAAATCAGGCACAGCTTCTGCAAACCATTCAGTACTACCTCCACCCAGCACTGGTTATACAAAGGCTTAACCTAATTCCTACCATATACAATGCAGAGTCTGGGCAGACTTCAGTGGGGTTTGCATTCGCAATTGAAAAAACATCAGTGATTTTCAGAAGTATAGTCAAGACAGCATTGACAAAACCTGTATGTTTGGCATTCTCTGAAATTAAAATCTTGGCCCAGATGAAGTTCCTTGTCTTGTGTTCCCAGGAAGCTGTTAGATGTAAATCTATACCTGCAAACATGCAAGAACTTCCCTGAACTCATAATTCCTGCAAGAAAGGACATAGTTTAAGGGACAGTATAAGCAAAGAGAAGATGGAGGCATCTAGGTAATATCACAGATTCCCAAGGAGATTAAGTTATAACAACAAAGAGCTTTCAAATCAACACAAATGGTTGACATGGACCAGATGAGGAGTCAAGCACCACAGCAGGACTTCTGGATACAGCACAGCAAGTTACTGATAATATCAACGAACCCCAAGGCTGCAAGTTCAGCAGCAGTATCTGAATGGCCTGCAACTAGCAAATTAAATGATGAGCCAGTTGCCAAGAGAGCTATGCTTACTGTTTTCTAAGATCAGTTCTCTAAACAGACACTCAAATACATTAGATTGTAACACGTTTAATTTCTGCTGTCTGTTGGGAGCATAGCACCAGCCATATGGACAGACTGCATCACCCTAAACATTTTCAACACAATTGCAATCAATAGACGAGAAGCTCTAATACGTAGAATTGACACACACTCTCCCCTCCCTTCTTGGGATTGACAAACCACTAATAGATAGTAAGTGATGACTTCAAACAGGAACTCAAAGTGATTTGTTAAATTAAAATGCTTCCTTGCTGTCTCATGTCCTTACTAAACTTAGGGAATATACAGTTTAAAACACCTCATATTTAGTAATACATATACAGAGATTGTATGGAATAAATGTTTTCCTCCATGCTTTTAAGTTTCAGGTTCTTTGCTTTTAATATAAATTTTAAAGTATTCAAAAATTTGTGCAGAAAATAAAAGGATTTCACAAATTGGAAAGGACAAGTTTTCTCTTGCTAGTCAAACAGTTATGATGTAAAGCGGTCTCATTAAATCATAAGTACTTTAACCTTTTCTTGAAAGAACTGGAAGATTTAAAGATTTATAAAGAAATTTTGCCTAAACTAGGAAATGACTCATATTTGACATGTATTGAAATGATAATGCTGATTTCAATAGGCACTCTAAGAGCATTTTCCTCCCAGGAGAGTAATACAGTCATGGTTACCTCTCCGCATTTAGATTTTAAACTTACTTTCTAAAGCTTTTAATGTGTTATAGTCTGCCAAAACATGGCAGAGTTACATAGATATGATCAGGCAAAATAAAGGCTAGTAAAAAGATTATTTTTATAATTGCAGACACTAAATATGAAACAAAAACATCAATCTGACATGTTCTCAAAGAATCTCCTGTTTCAGCAGCCTTGGCTCTATCTGAAAATTCATGTTTAAACTCCACTCTTCTTAATTGGTTAAATAAATTCTAAAGTATCAAAGGGAAAGTGAAAGACCCTTAACAATAAATCTGAAAAAGAAAATACATAATGGTGGTGCTGTTAATAAGTGGCACAAATATGATATTGGTATCACTATGCAGAGGTAAAGAGGTACACAATTGGCCTCAATTATACATTGCCGTGCTTTCAAATTTTTTATTTCTTAAAAGTTAATTTTTTAAGACACCACTTTTCCTGAGGTTTCACTTCAGTGCATCTCAGATTCTTTTAAGTTAAGGCTGTATACCCTTTGCTCCACTGTGTACCTTCAGAGTTTTTGCGAATATATTCCTAAAAAGATACAGTGATAAATATCATTAAATCAAGACCAAACACACAGAAGGACTCTAAAACATTCAGAAGCCTGGAGGACTTGGTCCACACCAACCATAATCAACTAGAATAGTGGCAATAATTTCAAGGAAACAGGATCCACTATTTATGGCCTTAAAAAACCCATACAAAACTGTTTGAAATTTAAAAAAAAAGGTAAGTTTCTTTAAAAATCATAAACAGTGGAAAATAAAGACAGACATCATTAGAGAAAAGTAAATCCTATTAACTGGAGAAGAGAAAAAAAAATGGTCAAAATTCAATTTTGTTGCAAATCCGCTCCAACCTACCTCAGCCGAACTTTTCAAGGATGACTTTTCTCAAATGTTTATTAGTATAAAGAACAAAGAAATGGATAGCCAATAGCTCTGTCAGTGATATACAACATAGGAAGAAGGCTGCATAAACTATTAAAAAGTATGAAGTTACTCTTAGACTGATGCCATCTAGCCTCAAATAGCTTTTTCAACAGTTCATTCTAAGACTACCAGTGACTCATGTCCAACAGCCTGCTGGGCAGCGGTTGTTATAGTAATATTGCAGGAAAAAGGAAAAAACAAAGAAAAAATTCCACCATCCACCTACATAAAAACTGACTGATAAGAATTCCCATCTTTTCCTGTTGGATGCATGCAGCACATTACCTTTTAATGAAAGTTACCAAATTTAAAATAAATAAAACACCCAAACATTTTCTTAGCCTCACTATTTTGATCAGAATGCTTTTTCAGAAACACTCTGCTGCAATAGAACAGACTCCATTTCCAACTTAAATTAGTGCCTTTTTCTGCCTAGTGTTTACACTCCAACAGACTTAGAGAGGAAAACTGTATGACTTCCTACTCTTCACTGTAGCTAATTTCCAAAAGAAGGTTCGCCACATCATTTTCTTTAAAGCCTGCGTAGAGCCTTTCACTGTCATCATAGGCTTCGTAGCTCTGTTCTGAATTACATTCCTTAATGAATGACAGAAATTTTACCCAACATTTTGTACAAAACCTCACAAGAGTCTGGAGCAGCAGCAATGATGCTTTTCTCTCACTGTTGGGAATGCCTCTCCTGATACATTTCCCCAACACATACCTTTTTTGTAGCCACATCAAGCTAGTAACTCATCATCACTATCTGAGACTACTACGCTACAGTAATTTTCTATTGATTAACTACTTCACAAAAGATTTTGTCAGGGATTTCGAATTCATTACCTTGCATTTTATAATACCAAATTTTATTTATGACAGTTACCCTAGTCCTTTTGGTCACGTCGTTCTTCCTGGATAACATCTTTCCGTTCCTCTTTCTGATGATGTCTCTCCCCATTGTTACCAGCTACTATTACCATGTACACTCTTAATATTTCTACCAAGATAATTAATGAAAATACAACACAAGGCTGGTCCAAAGACAAATTCTCAAGGAATTCGATTGCTTTTTTGCCTCCCTCCTTCCCAGGATTATATAAGCAAGTTCCTTGGAGCAGTATCTATTGCCAGCCCTCCACACGAGCATTCCCTTTGACCCTACAACTTCTCAGGGGCTGTCACATTAATGCTAAACTGAAGTCCAGATAGAGGAAATCTGACACATTTGCTTTGCCTGGAAATCAGTTTTCTCATCAAAAAAAAGCTAAGAGGTTAGACAGTGATGAGCTATCTTTAGAAAATCCACACGGCATTTTATCCCCTTTTTCATTTAGCTCCACATCTTTATCTACTCCTTCAAAGACCTTTTCTAAATCTTCATGTGCCTCTGTGTCAAGACAAATAGGTCTATATTGCCAAAATCCTTTTTCCTTCCTGTTTGTACAGCCTTTGGCTTGGACACAGTTAAATTTTGTCACAGCACCCTGTACGGTGTTGCGTTCTGAATTTGAGCTAAAACCAGCATTAATAACACAGTAATATTTTGGCTGAGAGTGTTTGTCAGGCTTTTCGCTTTTCCCACTCTGCCCCCCATCCCACCTCAGCAGTAAGCTAGGGTTGGGCTAAGAAGCTGGAAGAGAACACAGCCAGGACAGTGACCCAAATGACCAAGGGATATTTCATACTGTTAACCTCATGCTTAGCAATAAAAACTGGACTAGAAAGAGGACTTTCGGCAGACAGGGGGTTTACTTTCAAGGTGGCTGCTGCTCAGAGACTGGCTGGGCAGGGGTCTGCTTGTGGGAGGTGGCAAGCAATTGCCTTTGGTTATTTGTTCCACTCCCACCTCTTTTCCTTCTTAAGTTTTCTCACTTTTGCTATTCTCTCCCCCATTCCACTGGCAGGGGTGAGGGGAGACTGGGTGCTCAGCTGCTGACCAGCATCAATGCATGATACTCTTCCTAAACATAAGCTTCAGAGCTCCACCTCTGACTTGGTAGATTTGCATAAAATACCTCTTTGTCAAAGGAATTTATGTACCAGTTCTTTCAGAATTTTTGGACAAAGACCATCTGATTGCTTCAGCATGTACACAATAAGCTTGCAAATTCATGTTTCTATCTATTTGATCACTTCTGTTTACATACATTCATTTCTGTCACCCGGCTTGTTTTTGCTCTGTGACTGTTATCATTATCGATAACAGAAGCAAAGTATTTATTTTGAGAACCATACTCAAACCATCCTTAATCCCAAGCACACCTTCACTGTACATGGGTCTTGCCTTCTTACACACACAAAAAAAAAAAAAGCAAGAATTTTTTACCATTTCACAGTCATTGCAAAGTCTAATCCAGCTTGACATCTTTACAGTATTATTTCTATCCCTACATAGTATTTTCTGTCAATTTGCTTACCTATTCCCCCGTGCTTGTAGACTCTACCATCTCTAACTGCAAAGATGCTTATTCACTCAGATAAGCCTGGGCACTACATCTCCCATTTTTCTCCTTTAAGGGCAGAGATTCCTCTTAACTCTCTCTTTTTTTTTTTTTTTAATAACCTCCAGGCATTTTTTCCCATTCAATCTCTCGGTTCCACAATTAACCTTCTTTTATTAAAATAGTCCTATTTGTTTGATCTCTTTGAAATCCAGAAGTGTACTGACAGAACCAAAGAACTGTTTATTCTTCTATTTCAACTGAATTTAGTTAGGAATACTCAATGTTATCTTTGACACCTACATCTCTAATAACGCCATCATCACTTAAGAAAGCTGGTATTCAGATTTTCTGCTTCAGCAATTACTTGATGAAGAAACTTTTCATGCAGAACATACGTGAATGTTTGGGCCCTGCTCTTCTTAGTAGAACTTTAAATTTCCCAGCTATGAACTGGAGAATAAGTCTTTGCAATGACACAGTTCTTAGTAGTACTTCTCTTTAACAAATTACACATCTAAATCCAAACCCCAGGATTTAAATTCCTAGATTACCTCAGTAGAATTAATTTAATAGCCTTCTCTTCCCCTAGAATTATTTTATTCCAAAGAAATTATTTTCAGTCTGTGATGTCCTTTCTTCTTTCCTTCCCTCTTATCATCTAATTACTTATTTGGTGGTATTCCACCAATTAGCTTTCATTTTTTCGTTCCTGAATAGGAATGTGCTCTTATACCAGAACTCCAAACATATCTGCCACCCTACCGTATTTCTGCTCTCTCTAAAATCAGTTTCACATCTGTAACCAATAGTTCACACCCCTTTGTCATGGTGTCTGTTGCCTAGTATTTGTGCACAAATATTTCAGTTTTTCCTACTGACGACAGGAACTCCCTGTTTGCAGGCTCCCAGCACCTACTGACTGCTTGGCTTTGGAGACCTTTGCCCTGAGTCGGACTTATAGTAAGCGTAGCTGTGTTCAAAGACAGACTTGGACCCCAGCCCCTTAACGGAGCATCTCACGGTCAGCTACATCACTCACATACACACACAGTCTTCACCAACTACAACCAACCTTCTAAAAAACAAACACAAAAAATCACCAATCTGCCATGAACATTTATCAGAACCAAATCCCACAGTCCCCCTTAGCCATTGTTATTCCCGTCATCAACTCCGCACGCAAAGCCTTAATCCCCAGTTCTTTGGTGGCAGCCACCGCGTGCACTAGCCAGCCCATCCCTGCCCTTTGCCCACGTGCTCTCACAAAGAAGATGCATAAATTCCCAGCAAGCCAACCAATAATTACTGTTTTTTTCTCAGGAGCAGGATCCATTAGCTCCCCCTGTTTGCTAACCCTATTAGTAAGTGCTAGCATTCAGTAAAAAAGTATTTTATCCTCAATCAGACTCACCCCAAATTAGACCTCTCTGTAATTTGGTCTGAAGTCACTGTGCAACAAGGCATCATGCCATAACCTCTTTTTTCTCCCTGTCTACCAGATAAACATGCAATACTGTGCATGGGTTTGAGCAGTATGTTGCAATATACTGTGGAGAATATCCAGTCAAGTTTACATCCAATACAATTCACAAGGTAACTATTTTGACCCACTGTTGTCACCTGCAGATCCTACAAAGACCTAAACTACCACAAAATCTAAGAGAAAAGCTGTGCTGTTAAAAAGTTTTGTAGTCTCAGGGAAAACAAGGACCAAATAGGCTTCATCTACCAGAAAAGTCATGCATATTGAAGGGCAGGGAAATTAATTGCAGCATCCCTGCTCATTACAGGGGGGTTGCACGAGATGACCTTCAAAAGGTCCCTTCCAACCCAAACTATTTTATGATTTAATGCCTCTAAAATTTCTGGGAAACCAAACCAACCATCAGTATGTTAGATGCTCACACTTCTGACAAAGGCGACATAATAAACAAAGATGATGTTAACACATACATCTTCAGTTACCACCAGTATCTGAATTATACTATCTAAAAGTTATAGAAGTACACAGTTTCTTAAAAAATAAGCTGAACAGCTTGTGCCTACTATGCTTCAAGCATAGAGAAAGTAATTTCTTTATGGAAAGTTCTGTTTAGCACAGCATCATCATATCCCAACCCTCTCCCTCTCCAACTCACACATGATATTTTTAGTGGTCCTACAACTCCATATATAGCAATGCAGCTATTAGCTGCTTGGCTTTTTTAATTACACTTTTCCCACATATACAAGTTTTGTTACATGCATGAAAATACATCCGTTCCACATTTTCAGCTGTCTTACAGTTGAAACTGTAAGAACAGGACTTAGCTGTCCCATAAATTGAATTCAACATTCACAAACATTTTCTTTTAGTCCAAAAATCGTATCAAGCAAGCTGCCAAACAAGTATGAATACATTTTATTTATTTTTTTTTTTTACAACAGGACACGTTCACCCAGTTCTGGCTAGACCCCCCATAAAAAGAATGCCGAACAACGTTCCAAATTCTGCAATGCACCTAAAAAGGTGCCGACCCTACCATTAGTTTAGTTAAACCCAATAGTTTGTGGCTAGATGTCACAGCCACATACACAACATTTGATATCCAACAACAAAGTTCTTTTTCTTTCTGTAGAAGGATGTTCTATACCAACTGCACTGATAACATCATACCTACTTCAAAATCAGCATGGCTGTAGGACAACTGCCAACTTTCCTAATTTATTAGCCATGGAACTCAGTCGTAGGGCTTGTCTTTGCTAGAAAATAAAGGTTATTCCTACAACAGTGACACAGAACTGAGACTACTAATCCTTTACAGGTATTAGAGTAGTTTTGCCTCAACAAGACAGCCTGGAAGTCTGCATGGTCTGGCTTGGAAAAGCTCAGGATAGTAGTAGATCATTACTGTCCTAGCCCCCCTCTGCTGCCTCTCCCCCAGGCAGCTCACCCATGCCCACAGAAGAGCCTCTCCTCCACACTGCGGCGTCCATACCTAACACATGGGCATCACCTGGGGAGAAGACTGGTGACCTAGAGAAGTCAAAAGTCACTCTTCTGGTAAGAACAGGTGATTTGTACTTTTAGGTATAAACTCCAGGCTCTCTCACTGCCTTTAACTAAAATTACTAATGCCCATAAAACTACATCGTGCTTTATCATCAGAAGACATTTTCATCAGCTTAAGGGAACACCTATATTCAAACATATATCATAATCAAATCCTGCTGTTGTCTGAAGAGACAGACACTTTCATACGAATGTTACTTTTGCATCTTTTTGTATGGTGTCTCTCATATTCTTATTTTCCACTTATTTCTCCATTTATAGGCAGGTGCTAAAAGAAAACACACACACACTTTGCCTGAAGTTTCTTAGCCAGACCTACTGCTAAACGGATCACACTGCAGCCACTATCATCATTAATGGGAAGTTGAATCCTACAAGACCACAAACCACAGAAATCAGGGTTCTCCCCTGAGCTCAGGAAAAGGTATTAAGCCCTCAATCCCTTTGAGGGTCCAGAAGCTACACTACTTTACTCCTGCTGCTACGCACTGAACAGCTTTAAGGACCAAATTCTTGAGTGCTTGAGGGTTCTTTGTAATACAATTTAAGATATGTGTGTGTGTATTTAAATCCAGCCCTTTCACTCTTCATTTTGCTATCCCAGGCTTTAGCAGTTCCTGAGGTTAGTACAAAATGCAGCTGACAGCAACGGCGGTAATATAGCACCCTTAGAGTGTTTGAAGTGTAAAGTTCATTAGTTCTACTTTAAGGTCACTCTTTTAATCCAACAGCCAGAATCTTATTCGCACTACCATGCTGTTATCCTGGAAAAAAAGAAAACTGTAAAAAAAATCAAGACGTCAGCTTAGATACTTCTTACAAGTGACAAGATCAGCACTAAAAACCCAAATCACAGTCAATACCTTTTAGCAAGTTTCAAGAAAGCAGCAAAAGTATTCTTGATTGTGCTGTAAACCAAATGAAATTTAATAGAACGGATAAAGGAAATGAAGAAAGGAGAAGATAAACATTTCAATACCCGATAATTTTGCTTTATAATTATTAGTTGAACTTGGCTTACAAACAGAATTTATTAGAGTGTCTGTTGGGAATTACAAGACAGGCAAATAACTGAATTTTAATTTCTTTGTGTTTGTTTACTGATTTTTGTACATACAGTTTAAATTTTAACGAACTCAATTTTGCTTATCCTCAGTGAATATTTGTACACTTATTAAAAAGTTCTGTCAACAGAAAACTTTTAGAACACAAGGACTGTGTTTTAAGAATTCTGAATCATATTTTTAAAATAAAAGATAACAGCTCTAACACATTAACTTGATTGATCCTGCACAAACTCCTACATGTTTATGTGCACTGTAAGAAGTTTTTAAAATTAAGTGGGACACACCTATAAGATAAGTATATTAGCATGTATAAATGAGGATGATGTTCTCATTTTTAAGAAATAATCTAGAGACCCAAGACTTATTGGTAATATTAGAAATAAGTAGCTTTTCTTCGCTCCAAATACACATGCTCTAAAGGGTGAGAATTTTCAACCTTGTTTGTTCAGAAGAATGGGTACAGCATTTCTTTCCAGTTCTGAATTAGCAATCACCTCAAAATGAGCTCCCAAATTAAGATCCTTACCTACAAGACGCAAGAGTTATCATTTACATCCCCCAATTACCCTTTTATATTTATGCAGTTATATCATTCTCACACAAATGTTGTATTTCAACAAATATTAAATGGTTTTTATTTTACTCACCTGCACACTGAGATGAATCCATTTCTTCACAAGAATTCTCCCCAGTGTCATTACTTTTATTGGTGGCTGCAAACCATTTACTGTGCGATAATAAAACACGGTCTCTTTCTCAGAGATTGTGAGTTTGAACACAGTCTGCCCATCAATAGCCTTTTCTATCACACACCTTTGGAAATAACCAAGAAAAACAACATAAGGTCAGAGGCACACACATATACACATTCTTGCCGAGGTGCTATCCTGTAAAGTGATGCTAACCAGAATGTATTAAAATAAACATTAAAAATACAGCTCTTGAGAAGATGCTCAGTGACAGTGAAAGTCACAGGATGTACTAAGTGTAAAAGAACTTTAACAAAGACATTTTATGTCTTAATCTGTGAGGTTTGTTGTGCTTTCTTTTTTTAATTTAGCGCATGCAACTCCAGTTCACTTAGGGGTGGAAAAGGGGTCCACTTTGCCTCCTCTCTTCAGGGTTCTGTAACAGAAACCAGAGCGGCTGGCCAGCAACTCTGCCAGGTCTCTGCTGCGCTTTTCATACAATGCTGTGTAACATGGTACATCCTGTGGAGGCACTCACATTTTTCTTAGTCTAACAAGGCAAGTATAAGATAACCACAAAAAGCAGTACAAATTATATGTTCTGGAAATAAGTCTTCCATCTTTCCACCAAATCTGTCCACGTAAGGTAGCAACACCACCAGCTTTCCCTCACTCTCCCTTTGGCACGGTCTTTCTTGACCGCAAAAGAACCAGAGCAAGGCAAGAAGACTAGCCAGACACTTGTTACGGGGTTTTCCCCACAAAGATTTCACATCAAAATCAAATGCGACACTGACCTATAAAGTACAAAGAACACCACCAATAGCAACCCACGCTGCATATCTAGCTGCTGAAATATTTTGGCACTCTGATCACCACGATGTCAAGGGGTCTCAGAAAGCATAGGCTACATATGCTTGTGAAACAGCTATGAATTAAGGTAATCGGCCACACAAGAATTATGCAGTTCTGCATTCCCATTTCAGCAGCTTGAGAAATCCAGTCTTTAATTTACTGACCCGTGAAAAGTTAAATATTTTAAGTTACACCAGACTAAATCAGTGCAAGAAGTCAGAAGAGAGAAGCATATGAAATTCATATAAAACCAGGATTTACTTAGACATATTAAAAAAAAAAAAAAACCACACCAAACCTTAACTACCAATAAGCATCTTCACCTACTATGCATTTATAAAAGGAAGGTATCAAAAAGGCTGTTCTTTGATACTGCCTTATTCACTAAATTACCTTTAAATCCAAGAGAAAAATTAATTCATCTTAACCATTACCATATTAGCCTGGTGGAAAGCTGTCAATAAAACATCTTGCAAAACGCAGACTTTTGTTTTTCAAACCTCACTAAAAGCACATTTCTTAATATATTGTCAACTGGTCTTTTCAATATTTTGTTTGCTTGTAAACATGCTAGTTTTGCTAGATAATAAATGTGAGGGAAGGCTCAGCTAAGTAGCAAAATATTTAGGAACTGGATTTACCCAGTTCCTGGATAAACAATAATTGGATAATCCAGGTTTTTGTTTATTTTAGTTATCTAAAACAAACATCCCCACATTGTTTTTATCCCCAAAGGTGTCATGACTTTAAGAAGGGAAGCGACCTTGATGTACATCACTTTGAGAACTGGAAAGAACAAATGTGAATTACGACTTGCTACTGAAAGAGAAAAATCAAGAGACAGAAAAAAAGGGGGTGGGGGTATGTACCCAAACTAGTGCTAACACAGGTGAAACAGACATAAGCATTACTTTTACTTCTGACTCTGAGCCCGATTTTCCATTCCAGCCATGTTTACAGAGAAAAACCACTGTTCCTGTGAAATTTCCAACTTCTGGTAACCTGCAGTCCCACAGAGCCAATTCCTGACTACATAATTCTCTGTGGTGGGGCTGGAGGGAGAAAAAGTAACGCAACAGAAATCTGCTTGGTCAGCTTTCAAAGAGAAAAAAAAAACCACTCTAGAGACTCTAATACAGCTGCACATATTAACAGGAACACTTGCAAATGGAAACCTCTGCACAGGTTCAAAATCAGACACATGGTATCTTAAGGCAAATCCCCTCCCAGTCTAATTCCTAACATAAAACATCTGAAAGGATATAAAGTAATAGGATATGATCTTAGTCCTTTAACCAAAGTTAAAAAAAAATACACCTACCACTCACTTCACAGCCAGGCCGTTCCCTCTGACCCTTTTGCATGCAGAAGGGCCCCAGCTTACTTCTCTCCCACTGCCAATGTCTTCTGGCTACCTAACTTCCAGTTAGCCCAGTTCACACTAAATTGATATAAACTGCCTGTAATGATTACTCATATATGCTAAGCTTCTACTCATCTTCTTATCCTATTCCATTGTGAAGGGTTATCATCATATACAATTTCCTATATTGTGCTAATGCTTACTTACAGGCTTACTGAAAGCATTTATATTAACTGATCAGTACATGCAGTAAGAGAGGAAGCATGGGGAAAGAATAAAATTCAGGGACAAGAGCTCTGCTCGATTATCACACTTACTGCCTAAAGGGAAAGTAAATTTAGACACTGGAGTACAAATGTCAGTGTTTTCTCACTATTCTCTTGTTTTTCTTCAAGATTTCCAATATTCAGTGACTTAAACACACACCTACAAATACATATACTATATATCTTAGAAGAAAATAAGGCTTCAAATAAATCTCTAATGTGACCTGACTTCCCTCTCCTTTTAAGTGTATTTTTTCCGAGATTCCCATAAGAAAACTTGGTATATGAAACTGACAAAGAAAATTGTCCATGTCTTTGCTTATCCACATATATTTGCTCCCCCAGAATGTCACAATCTTCAAAGGGCCTTCAGACTTTAGATCCTCACATCAGTATCTCTCACTTCAGACAGCATAGTAACATCTAGCAGAAAGATCCTCCTATCCTTACGTGAGCACATGCCTAGCAGAAACATCAGTCTTTACAAGGATGCAATGGGACACTGTACAGTAACCCTCAGCTTCTTTCCTAAGCACTCTCTAGCAGCCAGACCATGCCATTCAGCATGAAGAAACACACTACGGTATTGTCCAAAAAATACAGGTCTGCTGTACTTAATGCAAGAGCACTTCGCCAGTAAATAAAAAATACTTTGTTAAACTTTCAATTATTCTACTGGTAAAATGAGCAGCTGGTTCTAGCTCATCTTCCTAGGGTTTTGGTGGCAATGCAAAGACTTTGTTAGAATGAATACTAGTTTCATGAAGTCCCTCTGCTGTGGTAATGGGCTTTAAAAGGTCTCAGGAATGACATTAACAGGGACAATTCCCCTTCAGGAACTGGAGGGAAAAAAAAAAAAAAAAAAAGGGATACCTGGTAAGTCAAACTCCTTTTGCCAACCAGAAGGACTCACTAAATCACTAAAGCAATACAATAAAATGAAAAACATCTTAGTTTGCCGTTAAACTATTTCTCTTTTGTAGGATGCCTTCTGAGTCAAGCTTCAGTAGCTATTTGGGTGCAATTACCGTTTCGCCACAACTGGAGCTCTGTATTCCCTTTATGAAGGAAGAAAAATTAACATGCTTCTTTCTGTTAACAATAAAACAAAACACAAAAAAAACCCAACCAAACAAACAAACAAAAAACCCAAAAAAAAAAGAGTCTGGACAGTGGCATATTATCCTGACCACTGGAATAACTGTCGTCCAATTTTCAGGACTGGGCTCTACCATTGTAATTCCTACATGTTGAGTAGCAGCAATTTCGTAAGGCAGAAGAATGAAGTGATCTATTACTAAAACTGAATAGAAAACATTTAGATTTTAAAGTGATCTATAAAACCCACTGAACAGGAATATGTACATTGTGTAGTTATTAACAAAGTAGCAATTGGAGGCTAATGTTTTACACTAGTCCATGGATAATCAAACATCCGCAGAGTCTAGTTTCTGCACAGTACTTAATGTTTTGAAGCTAAGGGCATACATTTAATTGTTTTAGTCTCCATGCAAGCAAAAGCTTATCCCATCGACAAAGGAGTTTCACCGACCTCACTCAACACATCACTGCAACAGCTTGCTTGGAAATTAGCAGGACATTTCTGCTTCAAGTTAGGCATATGCTCTGCTGAACAAGGCTGATATGCCCACGTGTGTGGACATGAACTCATGGCATAGGGCAACCCCACGAACGGACTCACTGTATTCAAGATTCAAACGTTACCTAGAAAATGCTGTCTATAAAAGACTCTAGGCCAAAGCTCCAGAGACATTTTTACACATACCTTCAACCGAGCTGATTTAACTTAAGCTCAAACTAAAGCCACTTTTGCTTTGCAGATCTCATTGATTTCCCCTCCATAACCACAATTTCTACAGCTAGGTTGAATTTTGAAAGGTAGCTAGCCTTGCATAAAGCAGACTATAAATATTTACATATATTATAATAATTTTAGACATTTCTATTGTTTCTGATGAGTTTCACACCTCTAAACAATTCACTATTTCACAGCAGCATGCAAAACAATTATCAAGAATGCTACAACTGAGCAGATCATTAGTATAGTTTTAAAAGTAAGTGATGAGCACAAGCATAAAAACATTTGTGACATATACTTTGAAAGAACATACTATACTTCTTGTGTGCTTCACTTTAAAAAGGATCTGCACAACGACGGTAATAAAGAGTAGGAGGCTCTGCATTTTATGTTGGATGAAGGGAACTTTCTTCGCAGGATTTGTGATGCATTTTTCAAAAAAGCCAATTTTTCATTATGGTAGGGCCCAGTCAAGCTGAAGGGTCGTTTCAGCGGCAACTTGCTACAAACATGACACGAGGGCAAGTAAGAGAGGGCACAGGCTTAGCCACATCTATTTTGTGAACGCCTAGTGAAATTTCACTAGCAGTTTGAATAGTGGAATCTTTTGTTAAAGTAGCAACACAATCTCTTGTTCAAGTCAACGCACCCCAGGTCTCCCCAAAGAACTATAAACACTCTTCTATAACTCTGAGATACTAATTTTTGAAGATCTGGAAGTTTTCCTTGTTTGCTTTTAAGGACTGAACTTGTCTTAGGGGATTCCTAAAATTTTAGATAATTTTTTTCCATCATGAAAGCAGCAATAGCATAAACCCCTGATAACATGTTTTTCTAACAACTTCCAGAAGAAGGAATATGAATTAGAAATATAAATTTAGATTTTTAAGAACAAACATACATGTTATGTATGAATAGTTCTCACCGAAAGCAATTGGACTATCATTTGAGTCATATTCAAAACTGACGAATACTTGTCAGTTGTCTTGATACTTGCAAAGACCCCAAGCTAAATACGGCTTTAAAATGTCAGTTTCTCACTGTACCTTTTTAAAACTTTAAATAGCTTGCTAATAATGACTGTGACTACAATGATCAATTTTTTTAAGAGCACCAGGAAAGTAAACACCTTCAATACTACTTACATTACACCTTCTTGCTCAGGTTTCAACCATACAGTTAACGTAAATGAAGCTGCAAGCCTCAGAGAACGGGGAGTAGAGAAGCAATCCTTGTGATTATGAAAAATAAAACTGGAAGCGTTGCTGAAGGACCCTGGACGCAAGTCCCTTTTGTCCTCTGTGATACAGGTACCAAGGCCTTCTGCAAGAAGCAGTTTGTAGGAAGAAGGTGATGACCTGTATGGACATTCCTGAACACAAAACCTCTGGGTGCAGGACATAATACTTTCAACAGCTACTGAGCTATGACAGAAAGTACTTCGGTCTGGCAGCCCACAAGTGGCTTGAGTTGGCACAATTGACACATTCTTGAAAGCTCCCACATTTTCAAGCCTAGGGAAATGTCCCTGAGAGCTGACCAACACAAAGGAGTCATAATAAGTTAAGATTAACGTTTCAATAGCATGAAACAAGAAACGACACCTCAAGGAAAGAGCCCAGCAATTCATGTTTACAAAAAAGCTCCTCCTGATTAAAGCATCCATAAATAAATAACGATGTCCATGTCGGTAGCAATGTCCTCAGGTGGTACGCTTTAAGAGTTTACGTAGCGTTTCATCTTCAAAACACTCATGCAAGGACTCAGTCACAGGGGGCATCTACATCTTCTGGCCAGCGAAACGCACGTGGGTGACAGCTGGTATCTGCGAACAACAAAACAGACACAGATCACGGGAGGAACATGCCTTTTTACACCAACAGAGGCAATGCCCCCGTAGGGATTGCAAGGGTTTGAGTTCTTCCACGTTTCAGGCAGCAGGCCCACCCGCGCTGGCCACAGCCAAGGTGTGCCTCTAGGCGAGGGCCAGGGGCCCAAGGCCACCCGCGCCCGAGCCCGCTCACAGCCCAGCGGGATTTATCCCAGATCCATCGCGTGACATGAGGCCGACGCTCAGCTCCGTGCATGAAGGCAGTGGAGCCAGGGGGCAAACCGGGACACCAACTCCAGCGTCCCAACGTCCTTCCCGAGGGTTTCAAGCCGGCGGGTTGAGCCTCAGGTCCACGGTCCCGCGGGGCTTCCCCCAGCGCCGCTGCCCGCCGTGCGGGGGACGCGGAGGGGCACCCCCTGCCACCGCGGGGCCACGCCGGCCGAGCCCCCGACACGGACCTACCCGTCCCTCAGGCGGCGGCGCGCCCGTGCCTCACCCCGCTGCCCGGCTCACGCCGCTCCTGCCAGCGCTCGGCAAAGCCGATTAACACCCCGCTCCCCATCTGTCCCCTGGGGATGTGTCTCACGGCGGCCGCCCGCGCCGGGGCTCACCGGCAGGCTGGCTGGGCCGGGCGGCGGACCGCGCGATGGCAGCCGATAAAAAAGTTGATTTACCGTCCTGCGCTCCGCCCGGGAGCGGCGCGGCCAGCGGCGGAGAGCGGCGCGGCGCCCGGCGGCCCCCCCGCGGCAACGCCGCCCGCCGTCTCCCGGCAACGCCGCGCCCCCCCGCCCGCACCTGCCGCGCGTTAAAGCGGCCGCAGCGCCGCGGCCCGGCACGGCCCCGCGCTCCCCCGGCGCAGCCCGGGCCGGGTTTTCCACGCAGCCGGCCCTCCCGCGGGACGAGGCCGTTCCGCTGCCACGCGTGTGCGCGGGGTGGGATGTCAGCACAGCCCTGGGCAGCGGCGGGCAGGCCCCGGGCTGCGGGAACGGGCCGCCCGCCCCCGGGGTGCGGGGCCTTCCGAGGGCACCTCCGGCCCGGGCTGCTTGGGTATTTGGGGAAACGAGGAGGCACTTGGCTCAGCGTTGGGTTTTCTCAGGTTGTAGGGTCAGACTTTCCCGGGGCAGAGAAACAGGAATGGGTTGCTTGTACACACTGAAACGAGCGAGGGTGGGAGGTTGGAGCCAGGGGACCGGGAGAGCAGACCAGGAGCAGGGAAGCGTCGTAGTCGCCCTTCCCGCAGCCAAACAAGTGCAAACATGAAACCGTGGGGACCTTCAGATGTTTTTGACGCAGCCCTCATTTCTCTCTCTGCTAGCTACGCAGAGCTAGCACAAACACGCGGCAGAGTTGCCATCAAAGCTAGCACAAACACACTGCAAAGTTGCCATCGGTGCACTAAGCGTGAGCTACAATAGGTTGTTTGTAAGTATTTCTGGATGGAGAAGCACCAATTAGTATGTCCCCTGAGGATATATAAAGCATCTATAAATTTTATCTTTATTATGGAAGTTGCATGAGCTGCAACCTGGCTGGTATCTTTCCCAACAATTTTGTTGAAATAGCCTCCAGTAACTTGTCACCTTAGTGTGTTTGGACTTCTATTAGCTACATAGTTACAAAATTCTGTGGCAACGTACACAAGTGTTAAGAAATCATCCTCTGTCATAACTCTCCATGCATTTTAACAAGCCCTTCATCCTGCATCAAACAAGCTCCTCAACCATTCCTGCAACATCTCCATTTTAATACAGATCTTTTTCCTAAGGTCATAAAAGATAAATAGTAATTCCAGCTAACGTTATCAGTCACTTTGCAGTGTTTTAATGTCCTGGTAGTCATTAAACATCCTAACGCTATTGTCAGAATGACGTTCCCTATTCAAATGTAAAGAACTTTGTTTACCACAGAAGGGATGGGGGGTAAACCTTGGTCTGAGGCATGGTGCAACACCCCAGCACACACAGCATGTCTAGATAAATAGTTAGACCACAGGCAACCACAATACCATCAACGGTGGGACAGTAAGAGTGTTTGCACATCAAAAGTAAGCCAGGTCTTACAGAACATGGCGGGGAGAGAACAGACAGGAAACAACAGAGTAAAACTCCCAGGCATTGGCTACCATCTCAGGACAGCAAACAAGGTGGGAACAGGTATGAGTCACGGATCATGCACCTGACAGCAGCTGGAACTTACCAAGTGGCCAAAGATACCAGACGTGACTTTTATTTCTTGGCATTCCTGAAATACTAAAAAAAAAAAAAAAAAAAAAAAAAAAAAAACCACCCAAACACACACACAACAGGTTTTGCTCTGTTCCACCTCTTTCTAGCAACCAGCAAGGCCTGCTCCAAGAATCCTTGCAGGTTTAACAGGTATCTGAAAGAAGTTCAGAGTACATCCATCACCAAATGCACTTTCTGTTATATTCTGCAAATACTTGACAGCCCCACCACCTCCCAACTATACCACAGCATCTTTCATAGTCAGTGCTCAGACTGGGAAAATGGCCCTTACTCATGTTATACCCTCTATCCCCAAAGATAACCAGCCCAGCAGGGATCATGATTTTTTCCCTTTACATATTACATCCAAATATGCAAGACAATAGCGCAAACCTTGCCAACAGCATGATTACCCAGGTCAAGGATAACTACGTTTTTGTCAAGGACACCATTGCTCGTAAGGAGTATAATGAATAAACTACCTGCAGGAGGTTAAAAGATGAGAAAGTATCCAAAGGCCTTCACAATCAGGAACAGGCATGTGATATATTCTGTACCACAAACAAAAAATTTAAGAGTGGTTTTGCAGAAAGTGTTATGGATCCTGTTCATGGCAGTGTTTTGAAGGTTTTCGATATACATACATGAAAATAGGGAGTTCCACCAAGCAAGAAAGCATGCTAGCATTATGCAATGAATTCTCGTGAAGAATTCAGTATGCCCATTTAACAGATTTAGAATTGCAGCACAAGGAAATTCAAATGCTTGAAACTTTTAGTTACGACTGTTCATCTTATCAGGCAAGCCTTCAATAGCCACTGGGTACTCTGAGCCACACAGGTGCCATTGGAGAATCTGACCTGCATCAGAAAGTTGTCACATAAGCGGGAAGAGCCTGATCCTAATGATTCAACATCCTAATGATTCATCTATGGCAGATAGCATCATCCAAAAAAAGCTTTCCATACCAGCTGTTTTCTTAACCTATGGTTAACAGTCTCAGGACCCACTGACCGCTCTAAGAGGTTGGGGCAGGTTACTAAGAAGAAGAAACCATAAAGCCTAATTTGTTATATAGCAGGGTGGGCCTTGACTGGAAAATTTTGAAGACCACATGTCTAAAATCTGTGTGCTCTGAAGCAGAGGTTTGATATGAGAAGTCATCTTTCTAGAATCAAGTTATAAGCCCTCAAAAATACCAATTTGCACATGCTCAGTGGAGCATCTTGTTGGAGATGGTAAAACCACAGAGATTAATTAAGTTTGCATACAGGCCAAATTTACCACCACCATTTCCAGACTTCAATGTGCTCAAATTCATAGCAGTGATAATCTGGTAGAAAAAAAAAAACCCAAAAAAAACCCCACACCAAAGCGAAGAAAGGATGAAGTGAGACAGAGAATGCAGCAATACACTTACTCAAAACTCCAATAATACAAAACTAGTCTGCACAAACAGTGTACAATTGCATGTGTGTGTTTTATACTTAGTTCAATGCCAATTTAAAATAATTCACTAGAATCAAAATTACTGGAACTACTGAGGCAGAATTTCAGGTAATCCATTTCTTTCCCCAAAACACCATGGGTATTCTGCACCATCGCAATTGCTTTTAAATAATATTAGCAGTGAGCAAAGTCTTGGCAACTAATTTCTTCACCAATTTTGCCTTGTCTTCTGTTCATAAATTCTGAAAAACTGAAGAATTTTTCAGTGTATTGAAAGCTTCCATTTGTATCATATTCTGCAAATGTATCATTTAAACACCTTATATCAATATCAGCTTGTATTTGCACAGTGTTGACTAGTTGCATGCTACTATTTTTGCTGTTGTGTGCAATGACCTATGTAGACTAACCGATGCAGCATGACTTTCAAAGATTAGGCTCAAGCGTACAATTCAAAATTCACTTTCAGTGAATATTCATAAAGACTTTTTTTTATGAGTGCTTTTTCTTGTAAAACTACACCATTTGAATATTTGCAGGAAATTAACATAAAAGAACCATTTGCATAGCTGAGTCAATATTTATTTCAAATTTAACTGTCTAGCAAAATTATTTTTTCCAGTATTTTGCAGGTAATAATAAAACTACAATGCAAGCACGTTTTAATAGCTGGAGGGGAGTTGATCACGACAACCCAGAAATAATTAACAACTTATGTTTTAAAGGGGAGGGAATTCTGTGTAAGCCAGTGAAATAAATATTGGAGTAAAGTTTTCTGAAAGCACAGGAGGAGGTGGCAAGTATTTTATAGAGCTGTTAAGAGCCTTTTAACAGCTGTAGAAGTACAGTACATCACATTGCTTATTTTAGCACCAAAAACTTTCTTTGTTACTAGAAAGGCAGAAATGAAAGACTTAGGCAACAAGTTTTACAACAGGCGAAGGCTTCCTTCACTTGAAAACAATGAGCTAGCCTGTACTTCACATGGTAAATCTAGCGAAAGGAAACCTCCTCTGCAAGGATGCCTCTACACATTTGCTTTTGCATGACAACGGTAGGCTGTAATAATGGCCTGTCCAAGCAGGAAGGGCCATCCTATACAGCTGGAGCACTTGAGCTGTCATCATTGACCTTTTCTTTCCCCACAGCATCTGTTGTTCCTCCACACCTCCCCCTACCCCAATCCATCATATGCTTTCCTGCCGGTTCCCAGCATAGGACATGTCCAAAGAGCAGCTTCATTTTTCCCCTTCTCCAAAGGAAAAAGCCCGTTCCCCAAAAAACATTCTCTAGTACATCTGCTGGCCTTTGACTCTTTCAATACATTATCTGTACTTAATTAATCAATTCTGTTTCATCAGCTGATTATCAACACCTTCTCCAGGCTCTCAGTCAAATCCCTGCCCCTACTCTTCAGTTTCCTTTAGACCTTCTCCTTTAATCCCCTATTTCATGGCTGCTTAATCCATAGCTGCTTTACCAGGCAGCCCCTTCCATCCTCTTCTGCTTCCTCATCATTAAGCAACAAGCTTCCTGCTCAACCTCAAGCACTCCAGCTGATCTCACCTTCCTTGCCCCAAGCCTTCTTTCAGCAAAACATGATTCCACATCTTCTTCCAACTTTTCATTACATCCCAAAGGAGGATCTTCCAGTTCTGCAGATGCTTCCCATTTTCTGGGCTCAGCTACAGTCAAGTGCATCTTGAGCACAGACCTCAGGTAATGGCAGAGCAGGGGGGACTGCTTCCCCGCCTGCCAGAAGGGGCAGTCAGCAACCAGCCAGCAGAAATTCTGTGAAGAGACTTACACTTGAGACATTACAGAAAAAAAAAAGACAATCCTGATTTCAAGTATCAGGCTCACTCACCAAAGACAGCATTTTTTCTAAAAATCCTTCCCTTGATTTCAAAGAAAGGTAAAAACTAATTCTGTGCTTTCTTAAAACAAATAAACAAAAAACAAAAAAGAAAAAAGAAAGAAAAAACAGCGAAACTTTGGGCATATACATGTTGTCCTAGAAAATTACATTAGGGTTTGTCCAAGTTTCATATAATGAGGCAATTTTCTGAAGACAGATGAACTGGGTATTCAATTGAGGACTGCACCATACAACATGAGCAAAATTGTTTCCTCCTGTAACTTATGCTTTTTCTTCCCAAAAAATTCTGATTTCACAGTTCCCAAAATACTTCACTGATCCTTGTCATCTTTCTGGCCAAAAACCTTGCATGTGTATCCTGTTACTTCTAAATTAACTTTTATTTCACAGCCCCTCTTGTCGCTTCCTGCAGATCACTAAATACAGTCAGATTTATCATTCCCAAGGACATACTCCTTCCCCAAACATCTTCCTCCTGTAAGGATCTCATTGCTTTCTATTCAGACCAACTCTTCAACTTGGCATCAGGTCCCTCAAACCTTTCTCTTCTGCCCTCAGAATCCTTATTCCCGCCAGTTTCTTCTGCTTTTCAACATATCCTTCTCCTTCACAGCACACTGTCTTCACTAATTCTCACACGTTTACTTTTCCCTCTGTCTTCCTATTAACATCCCTTCCCTCTGAAAGTTTCCACCCTGAACTCACCTCAGTTCAAAGATCTCCAGAGTTGGTGGTAAATCCTTTCTCAGGTCCTCTGTCTTCTATATGTCCCAAGGAAGAGACCTAGAGGAGAAACTCCAGAGCCATAAAACTGTTACTGCTGTGCTTTCCCTAGCTGCAGGGATAGCAGGCACAGTAACGGTGAGGTAGGACCTTCATCTCCACAGGGGAGTCACACTGCCCTTCTTTCCTGTCTAGGACACATTCAAGGTCACCCCATGCCAGGAGGAGCAATTAAACCCTTCCTGCTGCACCACCAGGATCCCTGATGGGCAGCAAGAGCAAGACATACGGGGGGAGCTGCTGCTGCCTCCCCATCTGCTCCCCTCCATGAGGAACTAAGAAGAAACCAAGTTGGGTGTAGGGCTGTTTTCTTCCCACCTCGTTACAGCTCACCTGTGCCAGCGCAGCATGGTATTGCCTTTTCAAGTAACAGTTATGTCTCCAAATAATTTCCAGCAACCGGCACAAATTCACTCAGCCCTGAAAGGATGCAGCTGCCTTGGCAGCATAGTTCAGCTGATTTCATGTCCTCTCTCCACTCAGACTGATATGGAGCAAGAACTTTACCATCAGTACTATTTTACTCCAAAGTTCCCCTGTTGTATTATGTGCCATCTTTCAAATGCATGCAGTGCCTGTAGAGGCCACATGCTTTTCTTTAAAGCAGCAATTCCTCTGCTCCTGGCACCACTTTTCTTCAAGAATCATTTAAGAAGCGTCGCATTTAAAGAGACAGCAGTCTCCCTGGAGCCACTGAGTTAAGCTCGATATACTTCCACCTGTAAGTGAAACACATTAACATTATTCATCATCCTAACTTTCAGATGCTCATTATTCCCAGTTACCTTCAACAAGTGTTCTATCTGCTGCAACTGCATACACATTTTTGCATACAGTCATTTTGTGCATCTTATTCTATACTGTAAATTCTGAGGAGCATTAGCATGCACTGTAGGATTTTGTACTGTTCTAGAATTGTAGGATAAGTATAGGCAAATTTAAATAAAATAAATGGACACCCTTCTTGTAATAAAATTCAGATGCTAGATTAAGAGAGGCTATCTGAAGAGGAAACACTAAGAAAACCCAAATTCTCATTAGAGCCCAGAAATGAGTGACTGTGCACGTCTGTTTCTTAGTTTCCTTATCTACAAGTGGAGAAGGTTGATACTCACTTTAGCAAGGCATTATGAGATGTGCAGAAAGGAACAAAATACAAAAGAATTATCAAGTGTAGTAGAATTCCTGAGTTTAACTGTCAAATGTCAAAACCAACCCTTTTTTCTTAAAGTTCAAGAAAGTGCTTAACGTAGCAGTAAATTTAGTTTCAGCTACTAACAAAAAGATGTACTCTTAAAAGGCAAAAACTGGAAGTATATGACGCCTGAATGCTCCAACAAACTGGTCCTGTAGAATGCTAGAGGGCAGTCAAGAATTAATACCCCATGACAAAGGAAAATTGACAGTAGGACCCTGCATCTTTATAAATCTTTTCTATATGATCAACTAAAATAGAAATAGTATCAATAACATGCAAATACAGTCTAACAGTCACAGCAAGGAATCATGGATTTGCATCTCTACTGGTGAAGACCTTCTAAAGGGGAAAAACTAGGAAGCCCTTCAAAGTGCTGGGCAACAGCACAGGGAGGCAGAGGAGCCTCCCACAGTAAGAGAAGTGGCTGCTGAGGAAACAATCCTTTTGTTTTTCTCCACATAACTCCCAGTGGAGTAGCTGTTTGAGGAAAGGTTGATTTAACTGCATTCTAGTTTAATAAATGCAAATCTAGAAAACACGATAAGCAAGCCCAGTGGGAAACAGGGACACAGCATAGGAAGTACGTCAGGCAATCAGGGGGAAAGGGTGTTGCTAGAGGATGTAGTAGAACCAATCTAACAGCTGACTGCTGCCCAGGCAGGGAGTCCCACTCTGCCCGGAGGATTTAGCAGATTGAATCCACTCACCAAGGAGCCAAGTGAGTGCCAAAACTGGGTGCAAGGCTATTGTATTAGCAAGAGCAGGATCACCTGTTCTAAACGCAGCAAACTTTTAAATGGTCTCAGTCTGCTTTGAGGAAACATATCCCAGGTTGTGTGTTTATTTGATCCTTAAAGTCTCCTTCCAAGGCCAGAAATAGTGGCAGTTTTTGAACCAGTGACGTAGACTGAGGCACGACTTTCTAGGACATTATGCCTCCCGGTGTCTTTCTCCTTCCCAGGAGCTTTAGAAGGGATCAGGCCCCAGAGAACTCAAAAACTATTAGCTAAGTCAAAAAGGGATATCTACATTAGTTATACCACTGACGGAAAAGGAGGCAAAACTCAGTCACAATATATTCTCCTTGGCTGGACTCAGCCCACCTCTAATTATACATACCTCCTTGATAAGGCACAGAACACGATGCCCAGGGTCTTAACAGGTACATCAGAAAACAGAGAAGAGGGACAGGGTGCATAAGAGAATCAGGACATCACTAAATAGACAAAACCATTGGAAAATATCTTCCATTTGTTTTGTGAGAGGCAGAACTACGTTCCACCATTATCATTACATTTTCATGACCATCCTAATGAATATGCACAAATGTTGGGGCAATTTTCATCAGGAGTACACAAAAAATGCGATTTAGTACAGCCACAGTTCAACTGACTCCTTTAAAAATCTCTGAGGAAAGGTAAATCCTAATATCCCAGTTTCCCTAAGGGAAGGGAAATAAACTGTATGTACATCAATATGCTTATACTGATATAGTTAAAGACCAGGGAATGCACCGCTTTAGCTTTATGGATATTGCCCAAACAATGCAGCCTATGCATATAGACAAGGTTTAAATAGCAGCCAATGATCCCCTTGCACTTTGCATATAATTTATATCAAATATATGTGTATATTTTTAATCAAGCTTATTTGCTTAATACATATTTTATAATTCTTATAATTAAGAGGTTTTTCTTGTAGAGTTGGACTCAGAGCAATGAAAAACCATCACCCTCAAGTGAGAGGTGCTAAACAGCTAGGGGTTCCTATAGCCTCAGCTATACATCCACAGTCTTAGCCAGGGACTGGACAGAGAAATCCCAGCCCATTCGGATACGCGGCAAAGGAGAGCGACAGCTGCATTCACGGGAAAAGCCTCAAGACCAATGAGGACACACGACTTGGCTTGGGCCCAGGCAACAGTGTCGAGGTTTAAATCCTCTCATTCAAGGACACCTTGACTGAAAAAAAAAAAAAAAAAAAAAAAAAAAAAATCACACAAACATCTCTGTCTGTGCCTTTCAGCACTCAGATATTTGGGACAGAGAGAAGTAATTATCATCGTTGTTCACACACTTGATGTTCATTCATTATATAAATTTTTACCAACTATCCAACAGATCGGCATAACATGAGGATAACTGAGTATAAATGAGCAAGTAAGTGGTCTTATATTAGAGCCCAGTTTTCAGGGCTAAAATGACTGTTAATGAATCATCTTATTTGCATATTTTAAAGGTGCAATTTACTTCCTAGTCACTAAAATAAGATTCCAGAAGCCCTTTGAATACACACTGCTTTTGTTGAAACTAATTTCCAGAGGAATGCAATTATTTTTCAATTAGTCTTTACAAATCATTCGAGAAGTAGTTGTCTACCAAAAAAACTAGAAACGTTAACTTTAAACTTTTTTAAAACTTACTAAGAATTAACTCAGTCATATAAATATGTCTGATGTATACTTCATGGTTTGTATTCTAAGCATTTCACTGCACATCCAGCCTTTTGACACTTCCTATTGTCTACTCCAAAAGTTTTCAATGATTGAAATGATTTCCAGTTTTAAAATTATTTTTAATTCTGAAATTTATCCAGTTATCTCCATAGCAATCTAGTGTACCTACAGCTGGAAAAATTAACAAGTGTTCGAAAGTTTCACACATTAAGTATTGTATTTAGAAAAGCAAAACCTACCACCCCCAGTAGTCCACCCTAGAAATAAATCTGTTTTGAATGACACATGATTTGTGATATTCCTTCCTGGTTTCAGTTAATTAGAAGTAACAGAGTCTTCAAAGACCAGAATATGATGTTCTGTAAACTTTTCTGGATACATTTCAGCTTATAAGCTTGTTCACAAAGCTCCATTCCAGCTATAGCCCTGATCTGCCAGCCATCCTGTGATGAGCTGAGCTTTCGTCTTCTCTTGAGGTTTATTAACTTTTCAGGAGAGCTAGTAACGACATCAGGGTTCAGATGAAGAGATGACAGGTTGCTGTCATTTTTTTACCTTTAACAGTTCATGATTTGTGGGCAGTGTGGACCACCTATTTTGCACCATTCCTATTCTGCTGTGAATTTTTTTTCCTCTTTAAATAAAAAGGAGAAACATAACTGATTTCAAAACAGACATATGTTTCCATGATTACTCTTGCAGCCAAAACCCCTGTCTACTTCAGATAAATGCTTTAAAAGTTTCTAAGGCCATCAAAATTTGTTCCTGACTTTAATCCTTGTGAACCTGTTCAGTTCTACATAGTTTCAAGCTTGGTTTTACCTAAAATCAAAGTATAAAGCAACTTGAGGTTATTTTTTCCTGTTTTTTAGTGAATGAAAATGACAAAAATGTTTTGGGGCTACAAAAATATTGATGTTTAGTCATATTTGAGAAAGTACTTGTAGCTACTACAGTTTCTCTGAGGCCCAGCAAAACTGGAACCTCACTATCGTCAAGAGCAGAGCATTAGATTCCTCTCTATGGGACAGACTAAGGCCACCCCATTTGTAGTTATGGCAAGTACATTTTGAAATCACATTTCGCCATCATGAAATGTGTCCGTAACCTTCTGGACAGGTTGAAGAAGATATCCTGTCGATCCATTCCCTGTCAATCCATTCTAATTTAGCATATTAAAAGAAAGTTCATAGTCAGGATTCATCCTTCTTAGTTTATTTTACACAAGAAGGCACTGTTTGCCTGGATATTGAAAAAAAATTTGTATTTAACACTGAAAGTTTTGTCCTTCACAAATCAGTATTACAGAAGTGTGTCCCATCTTTCAGCCTTATATATGAAAAACTTGACTAAAATCCACAAGAAAACTTACTCAGAAGAGCTGAGGGACATAAAATTGGTATGAATATCTGTAGCAGCTCTAAAGAGATTTTAACGTGGAAGTCATGATCCAGAAAGATATGGCTGAACTCAAAGCAGTTGTACAACAGAAGGGAAATCTGGGAAGCCCTGAAGTTGAGTCAAGACCTCAAGGTGTTTGGAGGTAGCCCAGGTTATTGACTCAGGACCTCCAGTGCGACTGAAAACAAGATAGCTCCGGTTACCACCCAGCTGAAGTCTTATTTCTGTTTTGCTTTCTCATTTCAGCTGCTGAAATGAAATGTTCAGTGTCAAAGTAAAAAATTATGTGCACTGTCTGGGAGATGTATTCTTTCTCTTTTGACAGATTCTCAGATTAGTGTGACTCAGCCCCTGACAGCAGAACTGGCCAGACAACAAAGACTGCAGTCAACTGCTGACAAGAGTTTCAGCTTTTTTCCTGGTCAAAATGTAGGACTCTCTCCACCTACCATATGATGATTTATAGGAGACATTGTTCTGCTTAGAATATTTCAAATAGGATTTCAGGAATTCTTCTCATATTCCTTGCTTCTAAAATATTTTTGTGATATTTTACCCTATGTAAAGATCATACACATTTGCAGGACAATTAAAGCAAAAAAACCCCAAAAGAACAGTCTTCCAAGGCTTTACTTCCACAAAGAAAATCAATCATGAATAAGTCCAGAAATTAACAAGAAGGGGGAGAAAACAAATCTGCAATTTGAAATGTATTCCTGCTTTGTAATGCTGAAGCAAAGCCTGCTTCTACAAAGCTGATCCATAATCTTCCCTGGATATCTGTGTAAGGAAAGGGTACCTGAAACTGAAGTGGGGTGAGGTCTTTGCTCCCCATAACCCGTGCATTGTCATACACATCCTCTTCCAGTATCAGGCTTGGCCTCTTCCCTTTGCCAGCACTTCTTCCTACTCAGAGGAGTTGAAATCTCCTGGTAGGCAAAGAGAATAATAAGGGAGCTGACAAGACAGCATCTTTCTTCCCCTGCTCCAGATCCCAACTCCCAGTCTTTTTATTTTGAGCATTTTCTATAAAGGTTTTTGTGTAGAAAGTGCCTGCTAGTCTTCAGCATTCATGACCAATATGTCAGTCTCTGATAATCAAGAACTGGGATACTTCTCCCTGCCACGTACAGCTCCTGAGGGTGTCCACTGATACGTTAGGAAAGCCTGAACTAAACCACCAACAGCAAGACATCAAGAGAGCTGAAACAGCTTCAGGAGCAAGGACTTGAGGGTGTTTGTTTCACATGATGCCATGAAGCCAGATACGCTCTGGCTATAAAAAGCTTATGTGAAACACTACTAGTCTGAAAAGTAGGACACATTTTTACAATTTTAAATAAAACACTGAGCATCACTGAAAGCATCTGGAACCTGTTTGATGTGTTAGTCCACAATGACGGCTGGACAGCAGTGATAGGGAACTTCAAAGGTGCTGAAAACCTTCCTGTTGAATCCGCCAGGCTGAAAACTAGCTTTTTATTATAGAAACTTCCCACGCGCACCCCCCACCCCAGTGGAACTATTGTGGGCTTCTTTAACTGTCTTGCAGATGAATATAGAAATAAAATATTCATGGACAGGTTCCCGACATACTTTAGCCTATATGTGACGGACTGATCTCAATAGAAGTCATTAAGTCCATGTTTTCTCAGCCTTTTACTTCTCTTTAGAGAGCCAACAAGGGGAACAAATTCTGTGATGAGTAGATCAGCTCAGTGGAAATTACTTTATTTGGATACTTACATTGTCTCCCTCTTGACCGAGTCAAATTTACCCTTGTGCAAGCACCACACAGTAACATCGTTGTCACCAAATCAAGCTAGATCAAGTTGAACCAGCAGACAAGGAATGAAGTATTTCCATCACCTAGTATTAAATCCCAAAAATATATACATAAGACTGAAGTAATACCCATGTATATTCCTTTTCCACCTGAGCCTTGCTCCAGGTATTATGCAACTTGATAATATTTACCAGTACCCTAATTCGTGAGGGCAGAATGTTAAGAACTGTGGAATAAGCCTCAACTAAGCGATTGCAAGTGGGTTAAGGTTGTAAGAGTTTTAAATACATGGTGAGTAGGTTGATAGGCCTTTTGCACTGAGTGCAGAGAGGCTTTTCTGAGGGGTAGTTTAGTCCACTTATGTTAGGTTCCTTTGGAAAATAGGAGCCAAGCCACTGCTTCTGGTCCTGTCTGACTCTCCAAGGTTTCTATCTTGATTTCCTCGTAGGAATACTCATATGTCAGAGGTATATCTACCTATCTTAGATACAAGAAATGTTCTAAAACCTTATGGCTGTATGAGACCTCCAGGTTCTCTGAATCAACTGCAAAATTCTTCAGTGCATTTCATATTGAAAAGTTTACTACCGTAATAAATATTCAATAACTTTCAGCCAGCTCTCCCAGATCAAAATAGCAAGCAGCTCATTTATGTGGACTTTGGACTATGCTGAAGTGGTACTTGGCTACATTCAGCATTTTTGGTTCCGTAGTTGAGTAACTTATTTGTTTTAAAAGTTGTTAATAGTCATAATTTGAAACAGCTTATTTTGACTAGTTACAGCTTAGCTCTTCAACTAGCATGAAGACAACATAGTGCTGCTGTCCTCGCCCCATCACATAAACCATATCCCTAGGCTTTGAAGACTCCTACTGACTCAAATCACAGCTGAAGATGTAGCCCACAATTTAAAATTCACTGAAAAACATTTAAGCCTTCAAACTTAATATTTGCTTGTGTTCATGCTATAAAGCTCAATGACTATAATAGTCATGGAAAATTAACGCTGAAGGGGCACAGACTAATTTAGAATGAATTTGTTTTAAACATGGATGAAGACAATTCATTTGCCTGATTGCCTAGAGAAATGAAGTTTTGGATGATGAAATTGAGGCCAGCTGTTGAGAGAAGAGGAAACTGAGAAAAACCTGGAAGGATGAGGGTGAAGACAGAAGTCAGCAATGAGAAGAAAACCGTCCAGTTTGGGGCAGGGGTTGGGGGGAATCAAGGAAGCAGACAATCTGAATGCAAACTAAAACATCAATTCTTATGAAGAATTGTAAATTAAGTTAGATTTTTTTAGCATATAAAGGGGTGAATAAATTACTTTTAAATCCAGTTTACGCTTCTGCTTTGTAACTACTTGGGAGCCTTTCAAATAGACTACCACAACATATTTTTCTGGTTTGTTTTTTTTTTTTTTTTTTTTTTTTCCTGGCACTTTTTTAATTTGCTGCTAGAGCCAGACCTACTCTACTGCTGTGTGGTCACAACTATGTCATAAGGAGACTGAGTCTCAGCATCCTTACTAGGAGGATGTCATTTGCAGGTAGGCTGGTCCTGTCATCACTTCTCTTCTAGGAGTCTGCCACACATGGAGGGGTTCAGACACTCTGTCAGGGATCTTAGAAATTGGAGTTAACTGGCTAGCTATCTGCAGCAACAGGAGTTCTGAGGAACTCGGCTCTCCTTTTGCAGTCTGCATTTACACAAACCCTGTTAAGTTGGCCGTGGGCATTATGAGCTTCTAATTAAACCTCTCTGAAGACAAAGTCATAGACAATTAAAAGGAGGGGAAAAAAGGTTAGCAAAAGAGTAACAGCTCAAACTACAGCAACTTTGCTTTTGAAAGCCCTCAAATACCACAGAGCTTTTAAAACAAAAGGAGATGCAAGATGCATTGTGCCTTGGGGTGGTCTCTTCCATCTCGGCATAGAAAATACACAGCTTAAGGTCTGTTTTTCCCAAAACAAAAAGCTTGCAAGAGCCTATAGCTTTGACAGACATGTTAAGTCAATTACATTTTGGTTAATATAGCTTTGAAAGAATATCCTTCCCTTAATGCAGCCAGAATCATGAGGCAGTTGCTTTACACTGTGACATTCTCATAGGGCAAATAGTTTGGCTGCAATTAGAGAAGAAAACACTTAATACTTTGGTTTGCAAGCAACCTGAAAATACAAAGCCTGACTAATGTATGAAACGGTCCCTGAAATCCTTAACAATGACTTGAGGAATAAAATAATAGAATAAAACTACGTGGAGGTTAATGCAGATACCAGATGGAGACTTAGAGAAATATCTGCGGTTAGCAACACCAGGAAATCTGAAGGCCAATATGTGCAGACATTATGGCAGATAAGGTAGTGGAAAGTAATCCTCACAATGTGATAATATAGCTTTTTCATACAATTATGATATTTGAAAAATGTAGTAACTTCATTTGAAATACTAACATCTAGTCAGCATAAGCTATAACATTAATAGGCTGAGTAAAAAGAATAAATAGTTTTATCCTATTTAATCATAAATTTGGTTTAATGACCTTTATCTGATTATGTGAGCAGCCCAAGCAACAATATTAAATAAATAAATAGAATATTAAAAGATGGTTAGCAGATAAGCTGCTTGACAATTTCCAAATTAAATGTATTTGGGGGAGGGAGCTCGGTCATTTAACAGTATATACATTTTCAAAATTAAGATGACTGCACAGGTGCCCCAGCTGAGCTCTGAGCCTGTTGCAGCCCCTGTCTGTTGCTGTGGAAAAACTCTCCTTGGCACCCTAGTGAGAGCCAAAGGATTTTTCAGGAATGATGCTGGCTTGACCCTTAGTCATGTAGAGTTAATCTGAAAAAGCCTCATAACTAAGAAGTATTCTCTTCCTTTTGTTTCACACAAATTATAGATATTGCAGAGTTTTCTATAGTGCTTAACCTGAATAATTAAAAAAAAAAAATCCAAGTTGTGCTTTTAAGCTTGTATTGACAGTTTCTGTTCCCAGGTGGACACCACACTACTTCACACAATTTGTTCCACTTTGCCTGAACATTTCTTGCACGAAAGAAATCAGAGTTCCTCCCTTCCACAGGTTTTCTCCCCTCTCTGAGTTTGTTTTCACCCTACATTTTCTTAGCTTTTTCTGCAGCCAAACCTTGGCCTTAATTGGAGAACAGATTCACTTAAAGCAGAATTTTTTTGCCACATTTGGGTTTCTTTTTGTTTTATTTGGTTGCAGGTTTGGGGTTTTTTTTGTTGTTTTGTTTGTTGATTTTTTTCAAAAGCAAGATCAGTTCCCTAGCCTTGTTTCCAGCATCATCACACAAAGTTCTGCTGACATACCAGAGCAGGCAAAAGATTTAAATCTGTACTTCTGCCAAAGACAGACCTTCACCGTAAGTCAAGGTGCCTGCTAACTTTCTAAACAGGCTTGATTAGTAAAGCAAAAATAATATAGTATAAAGAAGTTATAAAGAAGTTCTCAAATGCAGGTGTTATCCCAAAATGACACTGGCTGTATGATCAGGACAGATAGTTTTATCCTGGCTTATGGATATATTTGCATCTAGAGATCAAAATGAGAATTTTATCCTATCGGCAAGTGTAGAATCCATTTTTTAATGGGAAAAGAAAGTTACAACATAGGGTCTATCTTTGTAAAAGATTTATATACATATATATCTCAGATACAGCAGAAAAATAAAGTATTGAAGGCAAATAAATGTGCCTTAAATGGGTTAAACCAATACTTTTGTGACCGACATTTTATCCTTGCAAGTTTTTCAAGTCTAAAATACTCTACAGGTGAGTCCTCTACCTTGCAATTTTCTCTAGTCCCCTGAACTTAAATTTCCACTCTTTCAAAGCTACCTACTCAGATCAAACAGGGAAAGCAACAGCTTTCCTCAGGGGCTGGTGATTCTTTAAAAGAGCACCACTAAGCACTGCTGAGAGGTACCTGCTGGCAGAGCTGGGCTGGGTATGCTCAGCAGCAGCTAATCTGTTGCCAAGGTCCATAACCCCTACACACCCAGCCCCAGCGCAGCACCCATCCTGCCCTGCACCACAAAAAGAGCTCAGCTGAGGTCTGTCTTTTTCTCAATACATTTGATTTTTGGTCTTAAATTACATATTTAAGGCTGTAGAACAGAGTACATGACAGACACGTGGTATTTTGCTAAAGAATTTTCATTTTAATTGTAGCAACAGGTTTCTCCTAGTGAAACAACTATATTGACAATTCAACGTACGTACATGCCTCAAATTATGTATGCAATAGGAACCAGAAAACATTATATATTTCATTATTTTTATCTTTAAATCATATTAAAACTTAACACGTATTTGTGTTTGCATACTGTAATGAAAAAATTAGTCCTGATATTCACAGGACAATGAAATCCAGATGTCTATAGAATTGCATCCCCTACCTTCCTTTCTCATCATCATCAGTATCCCTGGTTTTCCCTTTCATATCTTCCAAGTCACCCTGACCATACCTTCAGCATCTTTCCTTGACTTTAATAAGAAGCTTCTCTAAAACTTCTCATGCCAGTCAAACAGCCAAAGTAACACTGAGCTTCAAGCTTTCTGTCAGACAAGACTTTAGTTTGAGCTTCTCCATCTTGCTGTTACCTTTCATGAAACTTGTCAGAACTGAACATCCCCAAGATTTTTTACCCTCTCTTCCTCCTCCTGCCAGTTCAGGATGGAACAGGACAGTGGGTTGTAGAAGAGCGTAGATGGAAATTGCTACAGCCTAAGCCTTAGGGTTTAAGGAAGCAGAGTTTCTTCCTTACACAGCCTGCAAGAACAGATGCTGAATGCTTTCTAGCCACCTTTGCAGCCTACTGAATGTATTTGTTTGGGAAAATATAAATGACAAATTGACTTTTAGATTAATGGCTTCCATATTGGTAATGTACAAATCACTTTTAACAGCCACTATTAACTTGGTAAAGAGAAGCTTGCTAACTGCTCTTTAATTAAGTACACTTAATGACCTTAAGGGGATTAGTAGTCTTGTCTGATAATCAATAAGCATGGCAAGATTGCTGCCCCATAGACAGGGGCGAGAGAACAAAATTAATCTGTACAGATTAGTTCTACCTAGTTTGGTTTGTTTGCTAAGACTGTTTCAAAATTACTTCAGTTTAATGTATTTATTAAAAAAAAGCCAAATGGAAGATGTTTTACACAAGATTTTTCCTCATTTAGCCAGTTTTAAAATAGCATATGTGCTTGTTAAGAAAATCCTGTATTCTGAGCAGGAGCTAGTGCAGATCTGTTAAGAAGAACTTTTTTAAAAAAAAAAGAATACCCATGTTGCAGTCTCCAGAGAAAGCTGGAGGCTGAGGGAAAGGACACCAAACACTATGCCTGGAAGACCTAGAGTGAGGCGTTGTCCCCAAAACCTGACCCCCAACAGCAGCAGGATTCCTGCCTGCCCCTGCCTGCATGGGGCTTCCCTCCCCCTCGCCACCACCACCCCAGCAGCTACAAACAGCTGTGGGAGCACCTGACCTCAGTGCCTTCATTCCCACCACGGTCCCTATTCAATAGTTTTCAGGTGAAATGATTCTGTGTTCGCTGCGCCCCCTCCACCCATCCATAAACACACAGCCCCTCCACGACCTGGCTGTCCTCAGCTGCTGGGAGACACACAGAGCCTTCTCCTCTTCCCCCCTTCCCTGCGCTGCCTCCCCTCTTCTGCCCTCCACAAAATAATCACAATTCAGGCTCTAGCAACACCAGTTCTGCCCAACTTAAGCTATTAAATGCGATTAATTATTCTGTCCAGCAGCTCACCCTCCCACAGCCAGAACCCCCCTCCACAAAAAGGATGCGAAGGACTCACAGAACCAGGAACATCCCCCCCCCCCGACACCCCTGCTCTTCTGCTTGGGGCTGCTTAGAGGCCACGTTGCCCCCACTCACATGGGTGCTGCTCCTCAGTGAGCGACTTGGGCTCCTTGGAGGGACCTGCAAGTCTTGCGCCCTTCCTTCCCATAACATGAAGTACTTTGGTGTTGCAGCACAATCAAACTAGTAGGCTGCAACAAGGCTTTACCATTGGCCAGATTCTCCTGTCCATGCCGTATCTCCTTCCTCCAGAGGCCAAACCACCCTGCTCCTCCTCCATCCAGCCACTCCCACCATCCTCAGGGCTATTTAACTATTTAGTGGAATGAGCTACACCTGCACATCATCCATGTCAATCAACCCACTGCCTTCGAGGCAAGGTCACAGCTGCATGTTATCAGTGCTCATCAACCCACTGCCTTCACTCCTCTACACTTCGGTTGTTCTTGGTATAGGAGTTTGTCTTAAACTCTGAGTAAGGACAGAGAGGAGGTGTTAGTACTGATTTGTGTGCAGGGCATGCTACAATACAAGACAAATTTTGGTCCACTGGGTAAAGCATAGCAATTTTATTCTTTTCATATGCTTGACAATAGCAGGGAGCTTTTTGCAAAAGACAGACATGGAAGTAGATATTTTATTTTTAAGGTCTCTGTGTCCACATCAAGATACATGCCTCGCCTCAGCACAAAGGTTTATCACTTTAGTTTGAGGGCTGTTGTTCTAAAGGTTCGGAAGAGACATCAGCAAGCTCCACATGGCAGTAACACTGCGAGCGTAAAATACAGACAAAAGTCCAACCTAGTGAAAATACTCTCCCTTCCAAATGACAGTCTTTCAGGCACAAATATATACTTACAATTTGATAAGAATTCATATGATAGCTTCAGAGAAATAAGCAGTTACGCTTAGGAGTAGTTTATGAACATTATCATTGGTTCTTCCCTTTCCACTGAAAATAAAACTCCTCCCTAGCTCTTTCAGTTCAAGTGTCATGCCTGCAGTAAATCAAACGGCTTAATTGTAAAAGAGAAGCCTCTGTAGGACATGTATATGGTATATTGACACTTATGCTACCAGAGCCATAGGGATATTAAAATTGATTTCCAGCAAGCTGAGGCCTTCTGCTTTCTAAACCTGTGTCCCACAAATATATATTAATCTTACTCCCTAAACAGGGGTAATTAGCTTCCAAAAATAGCTGTTCATACAGGAGGTAGGACATGAGATGTTCAGCTTGCTTTCATATAGCTCAACTTCAGCTGCCAAAGTGCACAGAACAGTTTACATGCCGACCAGGATGGCACTTTATTGCTCTCAGCTTATAGGAAAGCACTCACACTTGATCAAGCACTGGGTACATAGTGACCTGATCAGGATCCTCTCACTGTTAGTTGTGCCCACCCACCATTTTCTTCTTAATTACATTTTACCTTCCACATAATACTTTAGCTTCTAAGGCCTTCAGGTCAGAGGCACTTTCACTGTACGTGCTGATAAAGTGCTTCATCACCCACTCAGTCCAAACAGCGATAATCCACACAGGCTTCAGTATGCCCAGGCTTTTAATCACAGTCAAAACAAACCACCAACCTGATGTATTTGAAGTAGCTCCTACTGATGCCAGCATTCCTCTTTGATACTGCCTGGCAAGGCAGGACATAGAGGAAGCCATTTCATCCCAGGCTAGGTCTTGTACCCAAGCTCTAAACCACACCTGAATCAGTCTAGCAAAAAGAGCAGCTCGTCTCATTCTGCCTTAAATACAGAGGTATTAGGACCACGTGTTCCTCAGACTTAATTGTCCCAGGTCATCAACTAAACTCATGCCAGCTGAGAGCAAATTAGGCCAGAGCACCTGGAAGCCTCGTGCTGGATGCAGGTGTGAGCGAAGACCAAAGAGCCCCACCAGCTGCAGAGGGGAGCCCAGCTCAGAGCAGGCTTTGGTCAGGGCGTTGTCAAGGGGGCAGATGGGACCAGGACACCACAGCTCTCCATGCTCCCTGAGCTGTTCTGCTGCTTAAGCGAAATACAGGATAGATCTATCAAGCTATCACAAATTCGAAGAGCAATGTTAGGATTTTTCTGTTAAGATGACTCTTTATCCCAGTATCTGCCTGCTACCTCATCAGCCTTATGGGCCAAATTCATACTCTGCACTGACTTTAATAATAATATATAATATGAATATGAATACGACTGTATTGACTCCAAGCGGGGTAGGCTGTTATGAAATGGACATAATAAAAAAGCAAGCCAGAGTTTTTATCCTCTTCTGTGATACATACTCCATTTCTACATATGTCCTTTCTCTCTTTCTGTCCCTATTCGGCTCGCTCTCCCTTCCCTAGCTGCATTTTCTTTCATATATATAGGTCTCTTTTCCTTTCTGCAGATTTTGCTTCCTTCTTCTAACCTGGACATGACCCTTTCATCTTTGGATTCTTCCAAATCCATGGGCATGCTGGATGATTGCTGTTTGCTACCACTCCTGGCCACTGTTAATCTATTTATATTAACCAACCTCTGCTCCAGACGCCCCTTGCTGTTGGCATGGTCTATAAATTTTAAATAGATTGGTTTATGCGTTTGGTACAGCCTTCCTGATACTCGTTGCTTTGCCAAAATGAAGTCTACTGAAAGAAGTGCAATTTGGCTGGACCACAGTGCCAAATGCAAATAATTTCTCTTTAAGCTGGAACATCTGTTAAGATCATTTGACTTTATGAATGGCACTTCTAAACTGCTTCAGTCCAAGGAGCGTGTTGTACTTCTCAGTTACTGAGCCACATAGCTTCTGCCAGCCGCCTATAGACACTGATGGAGTAAACAGAGGAGTAAAGCCTCAGAGCCCCACCTTGCAGGGATTTGGTTACCATTCACTGCAGTGTGACCCAGTATGATCCCAAATGTGATACATTTTCTATGAATCAAACATGCTGCAGATGTTCTCCCCATAAAAAAAAAAAAAAACAAAACCAAACAAAAAACCACAAACAAACAAACAAAAAACAAACAAAAAAACCCCCAACAAACAAAAAAACCAAACAGAAAATAAATGGAAGTAGGGAGACAAGTTAGCTTTTCTTCTTGTTTAATATCCCCTTCCTCTGCCCAGCTGATTCTGTTGTAAGTCTATAAAGAAGTGGTACGGTCCTAAAAGGCCATCATAGACACTCTTGTTTTTCTTGGAGCTATAAACCATGTTGCGGATAGGCTTGTGGATCCTTTTGTTGTGCTGCTCTTGTGAAAGGTTTTGTAGTGTAAAGCGACCGGCCTTAATCTTTTCACAGTGGAAGCTGAAAATTTTTTTCCCCCGAATCTTCTGGTTGTAAGACAGGGTCCATTTATATGTAACATATAAGAATAGCCTGGCTCAGCAAGTCATTTAGAAAGACATTTGGTCAATGTAAAGTAGCAAGGGAAGGAGGGGGAAGGGATCCCCCTCTCCATTGTGCACTTTTGTCATGGTCACCTTGCGAGTGGGTCACCGTGTCGAGGTGACAAAGGAGCAAGAGAATCAATGTAGGAACTGCGTAAAACCTCATATATTGCAAGTATAGTCACGTTTACATCTTACAGCATTATCAAGGCCCATCTTAACAATTTGCCTGAAATCCATCAACGTACCACAATCTCAAATATATCAAAGACAAAATTTTTTTGTTGCTGTAGTCAGAGAATAAGATATAAATGGGAGAGGACAAAGAGTCATGGAAAGAAATTGAAGGACTTGTTCCTTTTACTCCAATCTGAGATGCAAAGCAAAACCAGCATGGTGCTGTAGTTATCTGCATCCTTTGTTGCTGCCTTACAACATGCAGAATTGGCCTCAAGAAGCAACCTATTCCATGCTGCAACAGTTTGTTTTATCCATCTGTCAGGAGTGGAATACGTAGACAGTATCAGTCCTTGCCTACATACATGGACTGTTACATTATTTCCCATGGTATTAGTGGGATGTGGGAGCTTATTTCCACCGTAGCGATGGAGAAGAGCTAGTAAACAGATGTCCAGGTTCACATAAGCAAGACAGAAACTTGTTATGAATTTGTATTCCTTTGCCCCACTGCTACTCATTAGGAAACACTCCCAGGCAGGTCGCGGGCGCTGCCGTGAGCTGTGCGTGTGGCACCCTGCAGGTTTACACCCCGCAGGGCCACGCACTGTTGCACAAGGGTCTTGCCACAGCTCTTAGGGTACCTTGAGGGGAGAAAATGAACCAACCCAGGATGCTCCAGAATATGGCTGATCTCAGCTGTCTGGGTGCCGCGTCAGTCACCTGGGAATGGGGAAAGCCCAGGGGTGTCTTTAAACCACAGCAGCACAGCATGGGGAGAGGGGAGAGTGCCACCCTTTATGGGAAAGAGCCCTTGCAGAGAAAGCTGATGGCACAGAAGTCACATGAAGACGGCAGCGACAGCCAGACAGAAAGGATGAAAACATGTCTAGTGAGACCATAATACGGTGTTCTTTTTCTCTTCCTTTTCCTTCCCAGGGAGGGGGAATTTGGTAATGCAGCCTTTAGATTTTTGCATAATACGAGAAGCAGGTTGTGTCAGGCCCCCGCCTTTGTCTTTATGAACAAGCAGGGCTGCTTTCTGCATTGCTAGAGGCTGCTCTAGATTGTAACGCCTGGTCTCATGCCTCAGCTTAGAGCATCTGTAGTGTCCACTGAGCACCACGCACACGAATCCTGCTGTCATGGGTCAGCTCTATTCCGTGGCATCCCCAGGGCCAGCCCCAACAAACTTTACGCTGCCACTGTAGATATTTCTTTCTGATGAAAACAACGGCGTGGGCCGGGGCTGTGCTGGGCAGCAGGGTGGGGAAAGCACACTTTCCGGAAGGAGAGTTCACCCCCACATTCACCCCCACAACCTTAAATCCAGCATTTTGGGCCAGCATTGGTACCGCAGCACTGGTCCTCCAGGGAGGAGGAGGGTGAGGATCCTGCAGGGGAAGGAGGAGTGAAGAGCCTGGCGGGGGTGGGGGGTGGGATTTTCTTATCACTTCTTTCCTGACCATGGAAACCTGCTGCATGATTACGCTGAGGTTTCACAGTGGAGTGGGAACAAACTGCCAGGAGTTAGCTGAGGCGGAAACCAAGGGCATGATGTGGGATTCAGCCCCTGCTTGAGGAGGTTATTCCATGTCTGTGACTAAGCTGTACAGCTCGGCCTCGATAGCCTATAGACATCTGAATCATTAAGAGGTTTTTGTTATGTAGGAACGGACAAAATATTCCGTGAAGGCTTAGCTGTGGGTAAGGAGAGCGATGTGTACACGGCAGCCTGCGGGGCCGTAAGCTTGCAGGCCCTAGGGGAGACTGAAGCACTTCTGTCTCAGATCACAGAGGTGCTCACTGGGATTCAGACCCAGGTAATTTTTTAAAAAATTTATATTGGAGTAGCAGTGAAGAAGGAAACTACTGAGGATGTTACAGAGTTTTCCATTCAGTGTCATCAAGGAGCCCTCTAGACCCTGAGTTAACCTCTGGCAAGTAATACTGGCACTTCTGTGACTCCTTCTCAGCCTGGTATGAGAATTGTGTCCTTATTGACTTCCTCATACTGCCAGTCCCTCACCTTGTGGACATTCCCAATGAAGCTGTGAAATTAGATAGAGCATGGTAGATTGAACTGGAGAGTGTTAGGAGTGCGATTTGTAAAGCACTTGTGATTTTAAAATACTTTTTTCTTTTAACCCCTTTCACCAGCATTTAACCTCGAACTCTTTCCCTGAAGAGCATACTAGGGGGGTACTGCAGAGGGTTCCCCAGCACCAGCCAGGCAAACGCCCCCGGTTTGCAGACCTTGCCTGCGGGAAGCCTGCGAAGGCTGCAGCCCCACCGCGGCAGCCCGTGGCTCTGGCCGCAGTCCCCGCTCTGCCGGACGGACCGTGGCTGGTGTGAGGGGCTGGCAGTGTGGGCGAGGGGCTGGGAAGTGCAGCTGGGAGGGTCACTGCAGGAGAAGCGTACCTGGCAGCCCTGTCCTCCCCTGTGAATGTTCCTCCCTCTCCAGGAGCGTGGCAGCTGCACTAAGAGATGGCAGCATCTTGATAACCCGCCCTCGCACCGGCACCTTACAGGCATCGCCATGCCTGGCTGAGCCGCCTGCCCTGCGCTGCTCGGGTGCCTCTCTGGGCAAAGCACCTTCCAGGAAAGCAGGGTACAAAACCCACCCATCCTGAGATGGAGCAGCTTTGCACTGGCATGAGCACTCGGGAGTCGGAAAAAGGCAAAGAGCAAGCGCGCAGCCAGGCCCCACGCGCGAGCAGTGCAGGGCTAGAGCCTGGTTTTAGCCGGACAGAGGCACGACGCTGCAGCACGTCTCCTGCCCCGCTCCCGGCTCCCGGTGCCGGGTTGAACGTGGCAGTTGTGACCCTGCCCGGCAGCTCCTCTGTCCCCGGGACCAGCCGCTCGGCAGCGGGCAGCAGCGGTGGCACCGGCTGACGGGTGAGGAGAGGCCACGAGGCAGCACAGAAGTAGAGGATTTGTGTTAAGGCTTCAGGACTGTCTTAAATCTCCAACATCTGCCGATTTAAGTACAGCTGAATTGCTGGATAATTCTGCTGGTGGCGCTCCTGGGAACACCCAGCCCGAGCAGAACAATTTTGAAGGAAATTACATGAGCTGGGATTTAGTGTTGTCTCTTTAGCTTGTGGAAGAGATAATCTGGCCCATTTAATGTGGAGCAAAATTTGCTCTCTTTCACAGGCGTAAGGAGATAGTTTTGCCTTGAGAAAGCAGCAGTAAATGACTCTGAAGTCCTGCTGTCACCCGTTCGCCGAGCTGCTGTAATACGGAGTGGCAAGGGCTGTTTTCTTGGGCCGCTTTGTACATAGAGGTAACGCTCTTTATAAAGAACCACTTAGTCTTATGACAAAATTCCTCTAGTGTGACACAGAAGAGCATTGACATAATTTTTGAAGGCTGGAGAATTTATGGCCCAGTTAATTATTAATTTGGCTGGCATTTGTAAAGTAGAAGGGAGTTCTTGTGCTTTTAGGCCATGGTCTCAGTGAGTAAATCTCTTGTATGGCTGCCATAATAATATTCCTGCAGCTATGTTGTCACCTATTGTAATTTTTCTGCTAATAAGAAAATTTAAACTAACCAGGAATCCTAAATTTGGAGACTAGTTGTTTATCTCAAATATACTCTAGAGAAATAATAATGCAGTTCTGCTCTGAATTTAATTTAAACAGGAACAGGCAAAACAAATCTCTGCGGAGGGCATTTGACAATAATAAAATATTTCTCCCAGCGGGTGAGCTGGTAGCAATTGTATTGTTGCCATCAAAGCTCACGTTTCAGCAGGTCATTACCATCATAACAAGCCCTTGGACCAACTGGCATGGACATGCAACATTGAGCTCCTGATGGGCACATTATTTCAGACCTTTAACTTCATGGAGAACAAGACAAATACACCTGGGAATGGAGGATTATATTTTGAAATTCCTTTCTTTTCTGTTCTGCTTAATAGTAAAAGCCTGCGTGTAATCAATCTACCGCCGCTTGCTTTTTTTATATTAACAGAGGTTATAGGGAGCTAGGCTTGGGAATCTGAACGCTGAGGAAGAGCAGCCTTTCATCTTAACAAAATACTAATGATTAGCATGGCCGGGATGTGGCAACACAAACACTTTGGAACACTTGTGAATAAAAATGTTAAAAGCAAATAAATGCACCTACATTCTTTTCTATAGTTGCTTTTCTTTTTTTCTTCAATAGCAACCACAAGGAGGAAGTTTGTGAAATACATGTTAGAGACAACCTATATGCACAGAACCTGCATCTTATCAGACAGGAAAAACCCACTCCTTATGAGGCAGCTACAGCAGGCAGGCTGTATAACGAAGGATATAGTAATTAGCAAAGTGCCATGTGAAATCAGAGACCTACATTACACAAGAGAGATGAAATGCAAAGTAAAGAAAGGTGCAAGTAAAAAATGCTGTTCAGGAAAATAACAAAGGCTGTCGAAAAAAAATCAGAAAACAGATGGAAGCTGTCCCATTCTTGATTTAGTGCAGGAGCCAGGACAGGTAATGTTAAAAACAAACAGAAGAGGTGTTTTCTGCCTTTTTTTTTTTTTTTTAAGAAGAGGTGGTTTCTGCCTTTTTTTTTTTTTTTTTTTTTTTTTTTTTTTTATCCCAGTAGGGCATTACCAGGTGATGCTGCAGGAGGACACTTAAAAGATGGACAGCATGAGGGCTTGTCCTACTAAAGACAGTACACTTCCACCTCTGTTATCATTCAGAATCTATCTTTCATTTTGGTTTTGGTAGTTCGGGTGGTCTGGGTTTTTTTTCATTTTTCAGCAGTCAGTATTTCAGCAGCACTGGCACTGTGCATTAAGAACCACATGTAACTGCATGTGTGACAGAATTGCCTGGTGCATGATTTTCATGCCATTTCTTTCTCTAAGCTGCAGGGACCACGCCGGACTACTTTTCATCGGTGTTTGCCAGACCTTTTCACACTGTGAACTCACAAGGTCAAAAAAACCCGCCAACCAAACAACAAGTCCAAGTGACATCAATTTAAGACAACTACGTGGATGCAAAGCTCCAAAGACAACTCGGAGCCCATCAGAAATCCCACGCCATTCAGTAGCCAGCTCAGCAAGTGGCACGTTTTCCTTTTTCATCGATACTGGGAGCACTGGCCAGCAGAGCAGAATGCCCCACGGCCAGGCTGGTGTGCTGGCAGGGGGACAGGGCTGTCAAACCAGCACCTACGGTGGCAAAACCATGCTCTTTCGGTCTTGGGTGGCTTCTTTTATTGGGGAGGTGGGGAGTAGGGGAGGGGAAGGGCGATGTAAACCATGTCAGTCAGAAACTGATGTCACTGAGCAAAGCCATATCCACAACAGCAAGACTGCCTGTCCGCCGGCTCCGTCTTTCAGCCAAGTGCTGTTGCTGCAGCGGCTGAGAGCTGTAGCAGGATGCGTAGGTCGAGCTGTGAAGGCCAGCACCCCAAGCCCTTTTTTTATTTTCTTCAAAGATTTAGTAGCCATTTTCATAGTTTAGAGAGGTTTGTGCTCCTAGCCAACCTCCCCACAGGTACCTACTGAAACATTCCTGCCTACCGAAACGCTTCCAATGGATTTCTGTGCCTGTCCTGGCTTTACTGCAGAGGCAGCGTGAGGAAAAGATGGAATGAATGAAACCAAAACACTTCTGCAGAGTTGCACCTCTAGAAGTGGCTTTGTGTCAGTGTTCCCTGTATTTGCTTTTCTGTGATGCTAGATTTATGACTGTATGATGCTTCATGATCCTCTCCTGAACAATGGTACAGAAATATTAATTACAACTCTTTAATTGTACGTGAAAATGTTAACCAATGACTAGTAGCAATCACACGCTGACGCAGACTAGGAGTAGCACTGTTCAGATTTTTTTTTTTTCCTCCCCTTTGTGTGGGAAAATCTGTAACACTACTTTTTTTCACTTTTAAGTTATGGTGCGGTACCACGTTTTCCTTTGAAGAGGTACTACTTTGCAGGCACTGAAAACCAGAACAGTAAAAAAGGGGGTGGAAAACCACTTCTGTGCATGCATACACAGGTGTGCATGTATGTACGCCTGTGTACGCAGCCACACCGACACCAAGCACCAATTCTGACCTCCTTCCAAGAGTCCACACAGGATTCATCTCTCTATTGTTCTGCTGCTCCTTTTACTCAACCCCCCCGGTTTCCCAGGACAGTTAAATCACAGAAGGTACTGGTAGCAGGGAAGAGGTGCCCTCCCATCTCACGGTGTGCTGCTACTGAAGCACCGCGAAGCACAGAAAGCCCCTGGCGCTGCCCCGGTACCTTGGCTGAAACAATTCCTGTCCCTGAGCATCACCGTTCTGTCCAGCAGCCTTTGTGCCATCAGCCAGAACCTCCAGAGAACGGCCAGCAGCGAAGGTGAGAAATACGTTGGCAAAGACAACGACAAAATACTTATCAAGATAGGCTAAAAAGCAAGAAAAGCACACATTAGCACTTCTGTGATGGTTCCAGAAGGGTCCACAGGAAAGAGGGGCTGACCCCGAGCCGGGGCTGCAGCGTTTGGGAGGTGCAAGGCTGAGGCCACTGCCTGCCGGTTTGCAGCTGTGCCTTCAACCCCCTGGATCCTGAGGACTTACCAGCGCTCTTCATTAACACCGATCTAGATTAGGGCTCCCAGGGCTATTTACTTCCATTCAGCAAAGCTGGATCAAATAACACAGATTTTAAATGTATTTCTTTTCACCCAGAACACACACAAGGAGGCTCCTGCAGTAGGAAATGAATGATAGACTCGGTTGTTGATGGAGAAAGCAGGTAAGTACTTCTAGATGGTATTAATGTGATCTTAAAATAGTGGGAAAGTTTTCTTTTATGACATTGACAGAGAGGCAATGATTTTGAGTAATGCAGGTTGATGTGAAGATGCTTTAAGATTAAATAAGTGCTATATAAAGGCCTGCCAGCCTGAATTCTAATGTGCTATGAGACATTTTGCATATTTAAGAGTATGCAAAATGTCTTGTACCACACCGGAATTCATTCTGACAAGGCTTTATATAGCATTTATTTACACTCATATTGTACTTTAAGGGAGAAGTGATAACGCTGGCTCTTCTTCGAATGGAAGTAACAAAAGGTAATGCTAATCGCTCTGTTTCCTCCTCCAAAAAAGAAAATAAAACCAAAAAAACCCCCACAACACAAAAAATAAAATAAAAGCAATCAAAAGTGGAAGCTTGTTTAATATTGCTCTACCATCATCCTGAAAGGCATAATAATTTGAGTTACACATCTGAACTGATTGGAGTTACAGAATCATATCTCCTTTTTGCATTTAACAATATATACAATATAAAATAAATACATTTACACAAATGGACATTGGTTGGAGCACACGGTATGATACACATCACAAAAATATACAGTTGATTGCTATACAGATGTGAAGCCCATCTACAGCTATAGACATGTTTGTTTTTATTTGTTGTTTTGTTTCATTTTTTAACTACTGGCTATTATGCAACTCCTGGATTATTATAAGCAGTTTAATTTTTTTTTGTCCTTTTGCGATCTTTGCACGATAAGACTGCCATAAAATGTTTTCCTAGGCAGGTAAACAGAGACGCTTAAATAATTAAAATACAATCACCAACACCCATTTTCTCTTCTATAAGAAAAATAGCAGTTTTAATTTTTTATATCTTTTTATGTTATCATTTAAATGCAAAATAGTGGAATAAATACAACAATCTGATCTGATTGAAACAAATGTGTAACTTCTGGGAGTTACACAATCATATTGCTTTAAATAAGAAAAAATTAAAAAATGAAGCAAAAATAGAAATTAAATTGTTATGGCTAAAACATACACCCTTTGAAATTTTCCCAACACTTCACATTAAGTAAGTGGTCTTGAAAGAACTCTTCTCCAGCAAGGTTTAAGATGAACAACATTATAAAGCCCGTGCAGTTCTTTTAGCTATGTTTCAGGTAATGATTTTACAGTCTTGAGATACTTGTTCTTTTGCAGCTCCAAAAAATTATGGAAAATGAAAACTAAAGTTTGCACCGTGTGCCTTTCACACATCTCCATTTTCTGTGTGGTTTTTGTATACTTCTAGTCGATTGGCTTTTGACCCTGAAGCCCAAGTTCTTTAATGTGATACAGCAAAAACAATATTTATATTATATATTTATATATATATAGTGTACTTGAACAGTAGCAACTTAAACCCTGCACAAACTTTCTGGAAAATAAACTTTTTTTTTTTTTTTTGCACTCTTACATATATAAATAATCTTATAGAATCAGCACCTTTTTCCCAGGAGTTGTATTTTTTTTTTTTGACATTTTTCAAAAGGGATGTGCCAATTTCTGAACTCCTATCACAGCTATAAATTTCAAGTTATTGACCATCTGAATGAATTGCTAATGATGATTTACCTAGAATCACACTACAGTCACTTCTCTACTGAGAAAACACAATCTACAATATAGTCCCATATAGCTAATGATAGATACACAGTTTTTTTTTCCTAGCACGAGGCCGATGGAGCATCAGCCCATTGTTATTTTGTTTAAAGCACACAACGTAGCAATAGTTTTGGAAACTTGTCCGCACCAAAAAAGTTTTGCAACAACACAGAGCAAGTTAATAACAACATCTGAGAGATGATTGAATAAAAGCTATATTTACAGCGTTTAAAAATTAGACTTATCTATAATCTTGAAATATTCAAAGTTTTATTTCTAAGCTATACATTGGTATTCTATAATAAACTGTTACAGAAATTATCCCTTGTTTTGAAAATATTATGATTTCAGTGTGTATCTGTTCATAACGAGTATTTGTTTGGAGTTTCGATCTCTTAATTATTACTAGGAAGAACCTTATTACCGGTAAGGAATAGAATATACTACTGTAATCTCCTGAGGAATTGTACATCCAATATTGTCTCTAATTCTACCCTGTGTCTATAAGCACACACCACAAGAATCCAAACACCACAAGAAGAACAAGACAACAGTCTTTGAATGCAACATAAAAATTTAGAAAAGCACAGCAAACATGAAACATTGAAAAGCTGAACTACATTTCTTTTGTTTGTTAGGATTACAATTTTAATTACATCTGTGTACATAGAATAAGGATGTTCACATAGTACAGGGAGCAGCTACTAACACTGGTACATTGGTATAGCATTTGATGGAGGTTATTGTTTATTGGTTATTTAGCGACTGTAGTTTTCAGGGGGCATCTAATCGGTTTATACATTAGATTACACCTCGTAACAGTCTTGAAACTGACTGACTTTCATGCTGTGACAATACTGGTTGAAAAGCACATATACTGGTTTAGCTACTTGTTAAAGATTGCCATTTACAAAATAAAATCTAAATCAATAAATAAGGTATAGAAGTGTTAAATTCTTCAATTTGGTCAGAAATCTACTACTCTGATTTCTTAATTTTGCAGATGTTGGCATTTGCCTTATTGCCTCTAAGCTACTATTGGTTCATAGGGTTTTTCTGCATGTGAGGTTATAATTTTGCAAACAGGCAGTATCTCGTTCATTTGCAACTGAAGCAGTTAGAAATCACGTAGCAACTATACCTTTGTACAGTTGCTGTCTCCTAACACCGTTACAGATTGGTATTTGACATGGAGTATTTATATGTTAGACTACTCAGATATACTGCAGGTGTAATCTAATCCTTTGAGTCAGTGAACATTTAGTTATAAACTGGAGCTCATGTTAAGAAACTGGATGTTTTGGACCAGACTGGCACACAACATAAATTGCATCCGTGATAATATGCACCTTCCCTTCAACTATTGCTTTAGTAAGATAAATTCCCACATTAATAAATGGCTGAAAACTGGTAAAGCTGGTACAAAAAAATCTCCGTTAGTAAGAAGAAACAAAACATTTAAAAAAATCTTCCTTCAGGATTCATTTGTCCTTCATTATTGTTCATCATTGTTCAAGCCAGCACAAAAATGCAGTATTTCTTTCTCTTTAGTATTGCATGAATGAATAAAGCTTAAACTATTCCCTGAAAAAGTTACATTGTAGCTAACCTAAGAAATATCTGGAAGACTTGAAAAAACAATTAAGGAATCAAATGGCTGTAACTGATCTAGATGGAAAATGCAATGATAAGAAGCAGCCGATGCATCGTCGCTTAGTCGTCTAATTAGAGACTGCTCCTATGAAATCTAATACTGCATTCAGTCAGTTCATCGTGTTGTACTGTACTGCTAGGTACGGTGGTTCTCTCTTTGATTCCTTTGTCATTGGGGACATTATGGTTCATAATAAGTTCACTGGCATCCATATTATGGATTTCCATCCTTTGGCAGGCCTGGCTTCCATCTCTCTTCAATTAGAGACCTCTTTTAAAAAGTTCAGCAGCAAAGAAAAAAGAGAAAAGGAAAAAGGAAAGGAAAGAACAGAAAAGAAAAGAGAGAAAAGGAAAAGAAAAACTGCATCAGAAAGACACAGAAGAAAAAGTTGAAAGCTGCTTCACAGTCTTGCTGCTAAATATCAGTGCAGTCATTTTTTCCTTAATTAAACACTAAGTTTCTTTGCCATTATTATCCTGTTTATTTTCCCCTTTTTTTTTTTTTTTTTTTTTTTTTTTTAAAACGTGCATGATGGGGAAGCCCATGATGCTTTAGTCAGACCTTGGCCTCCAGCATTTCCAAAAAAAGTTTGTGCATGGGGACTTTGCCTTCCAGTTTGATGTTGTAGAAATGCTGCACAGCCTTGGTGGAGGTTTGCCTCAGAAGCGGGAGGGTCATCAACATCTTGCCTGCGCGACGTGGGTCTTCCATGTGCTGCCCGGCCTCGTAATCCTGCAGAGCCTCATGTAAGACGTCCTGAAGTTTCTGCACTGCCTCAACATCCTCTATGTGCATTGAGTCTGCAAAACAAAGGAGCAACAGGAGGTTTCAGCCCAGGGTGCCAAAAGTCAAATAACGCTACGGCTGCACAACACTTTCACTGGTTCTGTCCATCCTCTTTCACAAAGCAGGAAGATAATTACCTACTCATTTCTATAGTGACCTTCAGGAAAATATCTGGAACACTGCTGTGGAACTACAAATGTATAATTAACTTTTGTGTAAGTAATCCTTCTCCTCATCCTCCTCAAACAAGTAAAACAGTCACTCTCACTGCTCCATAAACCATCTTTTACTGTTACTGCTTTGAAGAAATGATAGCGCCAAAGGGCTGCATGAATTGAGGTCTGTGTTTTATCAGGGAAGCAAGAGTGACTGCCCTACTGTGGAAAAGCTCAGCAAAATTCTGTGTCGGGCTCCAAGGCTGCAGAGCTGGAAGCCATGGTCGTTACCCGCTGCTCAGAGACGCTAATCGTGGGATCAGGACCACTGCACTGATGCAAGGGAAAAGCGGGTTTGATTTGATTTCCTGATAGGTTTAGCAAATTTTTTTCTCCCTCAGGCATATTCAGACAGCCAGGCAACACTTCTGTGAAGCTAACATCTCCTACAAGGTATAATCCCCTCTCCCACCCACTCGAGAGGGTGGTTTATCTTGTTATTGTTGGGGGTTGCATTTTTTCTAAATCACTCAAAGCAAACACCTCACCCTGTGCCTTTTCAGGTGAGATGTTTCGGAGGTGTAAGTACTGAGTGACAAGCATAGACACAACGCACAGCAGGAACTAAACGAAACTACTACACAACCTGGAAAGATTAAAGCAATGGAAGTGTGAAATGAAAAGAAAAGATCTAACTGAAGTAACTGTAAAACCCTCAACAGCATAGACACAGAAAGGGAAGATGTCCCTGAGAACACGCAGTTACCGGACCAGGCCGAGATGACTTTGGACAAGTGGCCCTAATTCTCTGACTTTCACGTCAGAGGTGATGATGTGGTCCAAAGTGAAGTGAACGCAAGCTTACAATTGCACCCCTGTAAACAGAGCAATTGCCTGCGTGGAAAAGCAACAGGAGTAAAATGCAAGTAAAAAAAAAGAATGGTCACAGGCTAGAGAGGCCACCAAAGAGCCCCTGTCAGCTACCAAAATTTGGATGGTTGGCAGACACAGAGCCAGTAAAACACCATATGAAAATACAACTGCTGCAAGGGGGTACAAGCCCTAGGGATAGGCTGTGCAAGCCTAATTCAGGGTGCAACTGGATTATTAAGATATATCCTTGAAAACTCTAGTTAGTACAACACAGCTTTGCATCTTAATTTTTGGTTTTGGAATAAAGCTCCTGTTCCCAGACAAAATAATGACTGAGGAGTTGGGTGACAAGGAATCCGCTTCTCTCACCGTTTCCAAGCCCTGTATTAAGCAGTTTGATGCCCTGGATCAGTATTTTGACAGAGCCTCATGTTTTACCCTGTTGATGATAACAACATCAAATTTTGCACGTGCTTCAAATACCTGAATTACCTTCAGAGAATTAAGATGCATCTAAGATTCATTTCCTCAAAGCTGATGTGCAACTATTTCCTCAGATAATTAGGCCAGATAGTAAATACCTCTCTCTTTTCAAACACAAACATGTAAACTAAAACACAAACCAGTAAGTAACAGGTTAACAAAAACGTTCCAGCTTCTATTGTCAAAACAAATGTGCAAATTGAAAAGAAAAAAAAAATAAAAGTTACAGCTCCAGCTCTAAAACAGACACTTAATTATATACAAGTTTGGATCATTTAGCACGTTTTATTGATTCTGATGACAGTTTATCTGTTAATTACACATAATGGAGTCCTATGGGAATTTTACATGTTTAATAATTCTGAGTCTTAGCGAATACATGCTCTAAGAAGCATGCAGTTAAGACATACACTGCAGGGATACGATACTGCACATTAAGGTGCACTGCACTGAAAGCAGAAAGACACAAAAATACCTCTCCTAGGGAAAAAGAAGGCTACAACATTTTAAAAAAGATGACAAAGAAATATTACCTCTAGCAAAATTTAGTCCTAATTAATGTGAGGTTGTTCCCCAAATCCATACATTTTTCATAGTTTTCTAACACGGCAATTCTATTAAATAATTCTGTGTCAATAAGACAAAATCCCTGAATTCTGTCTGCTACACACAGATGTAATGGATACAGACAGGTTAACACACACACACGAATTTGCCTGATGTCTCAAGCATAGCATCCAGCCACCGAGTTTAAATTGGAATGCAAACGCCAAACAAATTGCCATCTTTACTCCCTGATTCTTTACCAAGTCTTTGGACATTCACCGTTGTGCTACAGCACACACAATGTGCTACTCCAAATAATCTACCCATAAACCACACTCAGTTCACCCAGAAATTCCCCATCTTTTCCTCCTCTCCTCTGACCCACAGTGCCAGGGCCAGATTTGCTGGGAAACAAAGAGGAGCGTCTTATCAGCAAGAAATGTTTGGTGAGTCAAGGACTGACTGTTCTTGTGAATATTTTTTTTTTCCACACCATACTGCACCGAGAGACAGGTCTTTCCGGAGAACCTGACTATAAATGTCTGGTTCTCAATTCTGTACAAAACTGGTCTGATTCTTCCCAGAATCAGTATTTGTAACCACGACCATGTCTGAGTTTGAAAATAGATGGAGGGAGTCCAAACTAACACATTTTTTGCACAGAGGTGAAACTTCCCCAAGATCTTTAGCTCTGCAGTTTGGATAGCAATTTGGCCTGCAGCGGTACAAATATCTACACTCCGCGTATTTCTTACACAGAAACTGAGTGAGGAGGGAAAAGAGGATGAGAACACCCCCAGAAAACACAAGAATGGAAGGTGAATCAAAACCTGCCCTCTGATACAGCTATTACACTCCATGCCCTCAAACTCCTCCATTTTAAGATGTCTGGACATCTTCAAAGAAGGGATATTACCCTCTTCTGCAGGGGTGCTTGTGTACCGTCACCCCTGTAAACAGAGCAATTGCCTGTGTGGAAAAGCAACAGGAGTAAAGCATTTAATTTTAAAAAAAAATAATATTTTTTTTTAATTAAAAAAGCGTTGTTGCCATCTTTGAAATCTGTTCAGCAGCTGGGAAGAACGCTGACCAGTCTAATGCAAGCATTGCACGGCCAAGCCGTGGTCCGTGGAGCAGTTCAGGAAGCTGTGCTGTGGGAAACGGGATTTCTCACAGGAGATGGGGCAAGAAAAGAGAGCAGCGAGAGGGGCGCTTCCAGATGGAGTGATGAAGGCTTCAATCTGCTCTTTTAAAATAGTGATTTAGCTTGAAAGATTTAAAAATTATTTAATCAAATTACTATGATAATTTAACTTCCCATTTACAGAAAAGATTCAAACTCATTTCAGCTTTACCCGTTCGAGGATCTGCTAATGTTTAAATGCAAACTCCCTAAACCGATGCTATTTAATTAGACCATGATTCAGCTCACAGATTGCTCAGGAAAATATTAATCTCTACAAAGATCTGTCTTCAAGTTTTAGCCTTGCAGTCTGGAACTTCCACTTTATTCCCAATATTAAACGAATGTAGATCTTAATCCCTCAGGTGTAAGTCTTTGAAAATAAGGAAAATGGTTGAAAACGCTGAACTAGCCAAGGGGAAAAGAGGAGGAAAAAGAAAAGAGAAATCTTTTCAGTAACTACAGACTGGCAGATGTAGAAGTGAATTCAGAGCAGGTTAACTTACTGCTGATCAGCCCAATCCTCGCTAGTAAGAGAGGGCAATGTCAACAAGAACCACTACAATTTAAGAAAACGCAGAGTCTGTGTGACATTTGAGAAATAAAGAAATAATTCCACAGACAACATGAAATTGAATTATAAGTTAGAGACAAAGATACTGAATGCTCTTCCTATACCAAGAAACATCCTTTTGTTTTTGTAGACAGTCTGCATAAATCACAATTACATCCTACACAGATACAATCCAAAGGTAATGCACACCCAGATGCAATACACTTAAAAATCAGTGCTTATATAAACAATGACATTCAACAGTGTAATTTGAAAGTGTTTTCATTTGAAAGCAAGCAGGATTTGATCCTAAATACCCTGCAAAAAAAGGATCCCAGGGTGGTGAAGATCTCAACAGACAAACACAAGCCTTGCTGATACAAGGCACTGCTGAGAACATGGGATTGCAGCCCAGAGGGGGAAAAGTTGTTACCGATCAGTGCTGCGATGGGAGAGAGTGAGATCAACAAATGAGGACACCGACTCATTGAGTTTTGCTCGGAGAATCTCAATCTATCCTTGCAAAAGCTTTCTTTCACCACCACAGGATGGGAAAATAGAATTGTACCTCTTCCGATCAGCCGATTGATCGTATCATTGTGCAGAAATGGGAGAAAACCAGAGTTCTCATCCAAGAAAAACACCCAAGGTCCAGACAGAAATTCAGATTACAATCTACCTTGTTTAAAATTCAAGCTTCATCTCAGATGCAGCAAACAAACATCCAGCCACCCGGGAATCATTTAGAACACGCCACAAAGGGTGACACCTAGCTAAAGACTGGAAAACACCTGAACTGAGGGCAAGGAGACCTCTCAAAACACCGCTCCGAGGAAAGTTTAAGCCTGGTATGTATGCGTTTTGTATATAACATTGCTAAGCGGTAGAAACCCAGGGGTCTCAAAGAAGTTCTTCAGGTCAGAAAATTCAGGCAGCATAAAGGAAGAAATCATTACAGTGAATGAAGCAGCGAGGAGTATGCAGCAGCAAACGCAGACATTAAGGCGCTGATCAAATGTATCAGAGTGACAAACATCAGCAAGTACTTGAAAGACAGCAATCGCTGTGACGTTTGTGGTCCCATACAGCTGAGCAGTTCACAACCCCAAACCGGATAAATCAGTTTAGAAAGTTGTAGGATCGATCCTGCAAGAAATGGACGGGATGAAGGGTAAGAAGAGCATGCAAAATGTTTTTTGCTTTATATAAAGAAAATGAAATCCTAATCTGGATTATGTCTCAAATAAGAGGAATTTATTACCTAGATTGTGTCGCCAATCCAAAAACCACCGCAGTGTTTATTGTTGGGTGAGCTGTTCTCAGAATTACAGAACCCCTTCATCTCCTGCCTGAAAAGTATTCCAGATTTACACAGGGAAACTTGCATTTTTGCACAGTGCTTTGCCCACATTGTGTTTCTGTATAATCTTTTATGAGAAACACAACACGATGACATTTTGAAAAGCATACTTCTTAAGACAGAAGCAACCCATGGAAATTGTCGGTAGCAAATCAAACTTGTATGATTGATTTTAGTGAACAAGGTCTTAGTCTGGATTGTACTGGTTTGGCCTACTTTTAAGAAAAGACATGAAAACTGAAGCCTGAAAACAGTTTTTAAAACACAGTAGGAAATGAAGATGTAGTAAGAAAAGAAATTATTTCACAGAACACACCTGTTTATTTCAAGGGCTAACTGAATTAACAGTGAACTAAACCCACAGGCGTAAGGAAAAACATAGTAAACCACCTATTTTTTATTCGTGAAATAGCTTACTTTCCACTAGGATAGGTAGTGAGGGCAATAAATAGATGAATATTTCTGCAATGCAGAACAAATGGCATACTATGAACTGGTTCAAGTACCTACTCAATAAGGCTGCTAAAACTCTGGAAAAGGGGAATTCAAATGATAGACCAGGGGGGTAAGATACCAACTAAAAGAAGGTTTTGAATGAATGCTTCAAAATCCTTTTTCTCCACTACAAGATATAAGCAATTGCCATAAGGATCATTGAGAGCCACTAGTTGAGCGCTGTGGAACAGCAGGGTGAGTAACAGTGAAGACTAGCGATCGCACTGGTGATGCAGCAGTTCGTATCCTTGCTTTCCCACCCAGGCAATCCGCCCACCGGCACAGAGCTGGCCCCGGGCTGGCCTCGCTCCTCGCCCTTCGTCAGCCTCAACTACTAGAAAAAGAAAAAAAATAAAATTAAACCATCAGTTAACTCTGCTGCCATTCGCTTAATGCTATCATTAAGCAAATGGTAGCAGACAGTTCTCTCAGACCTGTGGGTGCTGTCTATTTGATTACGTACAATGGAATCCGAGGAAGAAACTGTTCGAGTAACATGAATACTCTGCCTAGTGGCAACTTCCTTTTCTAAAAATTTGTTTCCGTGCTGTACCACTCTCTATACAAAACTCCATGAACAAGTTAACAGACCTTGCTATTTATATTTGGCAAAATAAACGTTGGTAACACACCAATAACACAGAGATGTACATGCATATTTTAATATATGCCTAGTCAAGATAGATACCTTTTAATCATGAATTCTAACACTAACAAGATGATTAAATCAAACAAAATGAAAAAACTGCTATTATTAGAAACTAAATGTAGTATGTTTTGACATAAGATAAGGCACAATCTATACTGGGAATAAAGATGATGTCCTGTGGAATAAGTGATTTATAGGGTCCTACTATTTTTTATTATGATAATATTATTTAATGGTGATAGCCTCGTGCTCTGGATACACTCTTTTGGTGGCTGGAAAGCTAAGTAAGTTGTAAGAATGAACAAATTATTTTTTTTTACCAGGACAGATGATCATGGAACTTCAATGGCACCAATGTTGATCTGCGCTTTGTTGTGCTAAAATGCACAAGATACTTCTTGGTCCTCTAAATTTTCGATAGTGCATAGGGTTATACTTTTAAGTGCCTAGCACCCACATTTGGGTCAGATTTTTCAAGATGCCAGCAGCCTATTAGGCAGATGCACACAGATCAGATTTTCAAACGTGCTAATGCATTTTGACACTCCAGTTCCTTATGTTAGGTCTTAGATGGAAACTGAGCTTCTCTTAAAAATCTGGTCTCGGTTGCGACTCCTAAGCTCTTCTGCAGCATTTGGCCTGAAGGCACAGTTTAGACCTTACTGATTAGGCAATTTCAAAAAACTGCTCACCTGCAACTCCCTGTTTAGTACTACCTAATCGATACATGGAAGCATTTTCTAACACAAAAGAGACGGGCAGGTCATCTTTTCTGTGTCAGCGTCCACGTGTGCGTGGGTGCACTTGTGTACACTTCCAACACCGGCTGTAAATATTTCACCTTCCCTTACACACGAGGAAGTAATTGGTACATGCATGTTTTGGAAACCATTCAAAGTTGATTTTCTGCGTGGGTAAACAAAGTGCTCATTGGTGCCAGCTTGCTTCATTTGGGCGGTATGAGGTGGAACGCGGGGCTGCTGCGTTCTGCAGCTTCAAGGTACCTGCTTGCTTTTGTTAGAGAAGGCAGGGAAAGGAGGAAGGAACTCAGGATACTGACAGGATAAGGGCAACGCTGCTGTGAGAGGGACTTCTCTGGATTTCAAGCATAAAGGCTGTATTAATTACTATGGCATCAATGCAGATGTTTAAAACTAACCTGGTAAATTCCATATGAAGCACTACATATTAAACATACCTGTTGGAAACGTGCCTCTATAAACGTTAAGGCACATAGGACTGAAATGCCTATACATTTCAGTACTGTGCTCTTATATACGAATTTAAACTCTTCAGGTGCTATATGCACTCCATTGGAAATCAGTGACAATCTGCAAGGTTGATATATCTTGCATTTCTGGAAATTTGGGGAAGCAGCGTGGCACTGGCCAACCCTACAAAGGGAACATCTGATAACAGCTGGCAGAGAATCTCCCTGACAAACGGCTCCTCCTCCCCACCCTTCAGAAACCCAACGGCAGGATTAGCTCAGACCGACTCCCGCACAAGCAGACTGTGCAGGTCTAAAGAAAAGTTAGCAGCTGGGCTGTTTTAATGCTCACAGCACCGAGATTTGTTGGCCAAAAGAAAGCTTGTGGTATTTATTCAAACAAAATACAATCAATATGAAGACAACCTACAATTTCTTTTTCCTGCTTCTATAGACCAGCCGGGAAAGTACCGTGACACTGTATCATAAATCACTAACACAGATACAGAGCTATAAAACCATCTTTGTCTACTGTTTGAAGTGGAGTCAACCTGGGAATCTTTCTAGGCAGTGCAGATAGGGCAAGAATGTCTGAAACACCTAAGATTTCTTATTATACTTCACCCATTCTCTCTACAGCTATAAAAAAGCTAATATATTTTAAACCCCAAAAATAAATACTCGAAGTTTTGTAAGAAAACAGATTTAGCAAGAAAATATATTAAAATGTGAATTGCTAACCGATTGATTTTATAATAGCACTTTTTTTTTCAGCTATAGCTGCATTTATGTCAATCAAGTTCATAGTTATGGAGAAATAAGCTATTTCTTTTTTTGTGTATGAAAAAATATTAAAACTTCAATTTTACTTTAATTTTAGCCAGCAATTGTAAATTAAAACACTAAGGGCCTGATATTGTTTGATGGGCTGTAATTCTGCAGGTGCTATTTTACACCTACTGGTCAGTGCAGCTACAGCTGGTACAAGTTTGGTATCTGCTGCATGTACAACCTGAAGCTGAAATGCTGAACCTGAACACCCAAAACATGCTGTTGAAAGGGAAGCTGAATGGCTGGGCTGCTTTTTAACTCCTCCTCGCAACAGTTTCATTTCAGAATAGCAATTTTATTGCTTTCACTTACATGTGCCCTGAATTTTAGCGTGCTGAATTGCATTTATCTCTGACATCATCCTGGTTGTAATTCAGAATGAAATTAATGAAGCTACAGATTATTTTGATACACTCTATGCACAACGTACGACTCAACTTTTTTTGGCAGCGGTATCTTTTATTATAACTTAAACACTGCATGTCTTTTTTTGGGGGGTGTGGGTTGGGTGGAAGGTGTGAGTGGTATTTAACAACACATCCCTATATTCTAGCCCCTCATTCTTTTTACCAAGTAAACTATAGAAATATTTCTAATTCAGTCTTCGAATTACAGAATCAAAATAATACAAAAAACCTTCTCAATTTAGACTCCTAATTCCAGATCCCTTTCTTGTCCTGTTCATTAAACATGACCGATTTTGAGAAAAAAAATCTTCCTGTAGTTGCAAAGCATCCTCAAGTGTCTATTTACAATGGTCAAAAATTATAAATATATCTGCAATTAAAAATGATTTTGACCTTTGAGAGGCATTTCAGCTTTTTTTTAATTTTTATTCTGGAAATAAGATAATATTCTAAAACTAAGGGGAGAGTTAGTGGGGTGGAGAATATTTTACAAATAAACTAATAAGCATTTTGGCTTTGCATGCTTTGAATTATATTTCCAATTAAAAATGCAGGGTGCTAAATCACATTACAAAGACAAATAGGAAAGTACAACTTCATTGTTGAAAACAATTTCCCTCCTATCAATCTGAGGATTCATGCATCAATATTGTAGATGAACTGTTAATTACAAAATCAATTAAAAAATTATTTCTAAAAACAGTCACGCGTCCTGGCTCTCAGGGGGGCAATTTGGGCAGAAGGTCTCATCTCACTAGGACCGCGCCAAATCACAAGTCGTCATCCACAAGTAAGCAAAAGCAATCTGGTTTTTCATTTTTCAGCGCGGCTGAGCCCAGCCTGAGATTGATCGTCACATATGGCCCCAGAAAACAAACTGTCAATACCTTGAATGCTGCAGAATTTGAACAAATAGCCGTCCGCCCATTCAAGCCACTCATTGCATCCCATTTAACAGATTTTATTGACAGTTTCCTTCTTGTAATTAAAGGGAAAACTACTGGCCAGCAACCAAGATAAAGTTCAAAGATAGGGTCAAAACAAAAGCAGATGGAGGGGCACGGTGTGACTGTCAATGGAACATAGCATCAGAGCGTGTTATTGACACACAGGTATCTAATGATCGGCACGTCATTAAAGAGGGATCTATCGTGAACTTTATGCAAATGCTAAAAGGGACTTAAGACCACAATAAAGCTTTAAGGAGACACAAAAGGAAAAACAACAAAGCACAAACGATTTTTACTTATCTGACAGTATTCACTGCTTCAGCACTTTTAAATTCAAATGCAGGAAAAAAAAAATTCTGAGATTTTTAACCCTTGCTGCAGAGGTACATAATTTTTCCAGAAGCATTCTCATAAATGCAGAGGATCCGTAAGGTAAGGTGTGGTCCTTGTGAGATTAAAGGGGAACGTCCTCCCTCCTCCCACACCCTGAATTCACCCTATCAAATAAATCACTAACTGCCTTTAAAGAGAATGTATACAGCATATTCTCACGCACCCTTTCTGTTTCCTTTAATTGCAATGATTAGACTTGTCTGGATTATGGAATGGATTTCGGAGAACACCACCTATATTCATTTGAAGGGATCTTTGCCTGTAAAATACTCTCCAAATCATACAGCGCAGTATCCTCTACTCCCTTACCAACACAATTACTTAGAACCAGAAAGTTCTTAGTTTGAACTGCTCTGCTGCCTTTTAGACTAGGATCTGATTAGCAGTTTCTTATTCTACACCCGTGTTTAAAACAAGCATGCAGAAAGCTTTATGGAGAAGGAAAAAAAAAAAAAGTGACATATTAAAAATGTAGCAACTGTCATGCCACTCTGCCAACCTGAATTAGCAAGTGCTATAGCTTTGAGGGTGACAAACTCTTCTTTCTCCAGCTTCATGCTCTTGTATTTCTTTACCAGCTGCAGTATGGCATTGTTAAGGTCAAGAAGGCCTGCCAATTTGGACTGGTCTTCATCCATAATATAATCTTCAGCGTATACGAGCTCATCCTCAAAAGAAAGTGACCGGTATACAACACCAAGGATCAGAATCTCCATCCAAGCACTTTGCAGAAGGCTCATCTGGTCAGCTAGAGACAAAGTGGAGAAACCTGAATAGGAAAAAAAATACAGGAAAAATATTAAGCACTTCTGGGTTTCTCAGAAATCTGCTCCTCTTTCTGATTTCATTTTAAATACATGGCGATAAAACATGTACATCATCTATTATTCTCCCTTCTGCTTTTGTGCCTCTCCTCCCCATCCTACTACAGGAAAGTGAATCAATATAAAATCAAACATTTCCTAGTCAACATACAAAGTTATTAAACAAGTTGGAATTTGCAGGCTCCTTTTGTAAGAATCCTATTAATTTGGGGAGTATTGCACTGACAGTCTGTGATTTGTATCATGTCTTCTTTGTTCTGAAATACATAAAACCTGATGCTGTGAAACAGGGATCTGAGGACTCCATTTCATCATTACCATAAACCAAGAAGGATAATTTTGGAGAGAAAAAAAAAAACCAACCAAAAAACCACAGCTTTTTTAAAAGGGAAGATTTGCTGTTTTAATAGAATTAAGGTGATTATCACAAAGAGGAAAATTCTCTTTGAACTTTAACCTCAGGGGAAAGAGAAGTGACACCTGCCCTTCGAAGAAAAGATGCTAATTACTTCCGTAATGGCCCCCACCTCCGCTACACTTGTTGAAGTAACAGTGTGGCATATTTGAAGCGCCAACTAAAGAGCAGTCACACCATCCTTTTTCTGAGGGCAACCAAAAATTTAATAAATGCCTCTTAATGAATCTAACATTTGCTTTTTTTTTTCTCCCCTGCTGTCTTTCCTAATAGGATCACTGAGGGCAAGCATCTTTTCTGTCTTACCTTTTCAGACTCTTGTTTACAGTACCTGTTAATTTATTATATCAAACTGCTAATATTCCAATCACATTAGGAGCTACACAACAATATGGGAGAAGAAGCAATTTTCCTGGCCTGTTGGTGAAATGCAGTAATTTGCCAGTTGGCACCATCAACCACAAGTACTTAATAAAATCATCAAAGGGGATTAGTCAAGCTTTTCTTAAAGGGTCTTAAGACATGTCTGAAGCTTTCATTTAGTTGTTTGTGGAGCTGCTTACATGTCCTTTGACAGGGTTCCCACTGTAAGAACATTCTTTTTGGCGTTCAATTATGCTTAAATGCATTTTTCTGTTTTGAAAGTCGAGAGTCACAGTCAAGCAGGAATATATCATCAACTAGCAAATCTGCAAGGCATCCACTCCAAACAAGATTTTCTTTATAAGCATTAAGCAGCAAAACTAATACAATAAAAAAGAAAACCCCACATCCAAACCACCAGGCATCCATAAAAAATGAAACATAAAACTGGCTGCATGCTCTCTCTCCCCCTCTCATTTTTCTCTCCCTCCTTATTTGTTTTCATTTTCTCTTACTGTCTTTTGAGTCTTGTGATAGAACTGTAGCTCTCTGCCTTCAAAAAAACCAAAACCAACAAAAACAAACAACCCAACAAAACCTGAGCCAACAACAAGGAAACCCTTGAAGAGGTGACAATGGAAAATAACACATCTGCGATTAAAATAAAGAAGAGGGAAATGGAGAAGAAATAATCATTTGAAAGGTTATAGGGATGAATTCATGATTTCAATTAGCTTCAACATTTCTGTTCCTTCCCGTCTTTCAAGAACCAGTTTTTCTGCAGTAGCAGATGGACAGCGAATGTAGCCTGCAGCACCGTCCTGTGACAGCCCCATTCTCCCTCCCAGACACTGCTGTTAGTAAATAGATTTACACATTCTCCAATCTCCACACATCTTTCTGCCGAATAATTAAAAGCAGGATGATTAGTTTATTGAGTGGAAGGAGGAACTTTTTTATTGAGGTCCATCCACGATTTTATCAGGGCCAGCACTTTTACGGTTGTCATGAGGGTGCAGGCATCCAATTTTTCTTATCTGCCTGATTAATACAAACGCTGTTTCAGGACGCATTAATTAACAGATACAAATCTACGTTCTCATGGAAGGATCAATACAGAGAAGAAAAGAGGCATCAATGTGAATTTAGTGCTGATGATGGAGAAGGCACTCTATTGACATTTACGTGCATAGAAACTTTAAAGTTGCAGTGGAGCCCTTTTGTCCCTGTGATTTACAAATTAACAATTTTTCAGGTATAACAATGTTGCACACTCTTCTGAAGAGTTTAATTAAGCAAAAAGCAATAAAATCAGTTTTGATTTAAAAAAGTTTAACCTGCAATTTTTCTCTGTATTTTTTTTCCCCTGAAAATTCTCAACATCCTTCTTTTATTTACTTACCTATTTTAGTATAGGTTTATTGGCCTTGGTTTTGATGTTTGGGTTTTTTTTAAGTAATGCTATGTTTCAATAACATTTATTGTGTGCCACAGTCAAAGGAAATTACATATGCCCCATGAGGGGGAAAAATGGGATGCTGGTGATAACTTACTGTACTGCACTCTTGAAAAATCTGCATTCTGGTGCAGGAAATACACTAATTGTTTTTACATGACATAAAAAAATTCAAAATACATTTTTTACTTTATAGAAAAGCTAGCCAATATAAACCCCACTGTTCTTCTCTGCAATAATAAATCAAATAAATATGATTATTTTCTTCCTGATCGAAGTAAATTTCCCTTGAAAGCCTGCTCAGTGAAAGCATGTTTTAACTTTTAAGGGCATCCCTCATGGGAATATAAAGCTGCATCAAGTTGTAATTAATCTGTTTTTGTTTTGTTTTGATTTTTCAGAAAATGTAAAAGCATCCAGCGTAGTTTTTGTATCAGACCAATGCCCTTTTAATAGCTGTTCAGCAAGTCACAGTTAAAAGAACTGATTACACAGGCATGTGTATTTACATACAGAGATTTATTTTTAATTGTTTGCAGGAGGTTATACTTACTTCGTGCCAACCTGTGCTCTGATTCTCTGAGCTTTTGTTATATGAATCCCCTAGGTCAACCACATTTTGTGACAAGTGGGCATTTTCTATTTTAAAATGTAAGTTATTTTTTAAGGACCCTCCAGACCAGACAAAATACACTTCCAGCAGCCTGGACTGGTGTTAGCCTCCCCAGTCGTTAACTCCAAGCTCTTTCCAGGCTGCCCTGAGACACTGCATGATGATGTGGTTTGGAACTTTGTCATGCATGGTGTGGGTCCTTAATCCTTACGAGTCTTGCAGGTCAGCGTTTTAAATGTAGAATTGCATAAGGGCTTTGTAAAATACCATGTTGTGTACCTTCTCCTCCCTTAGCATGTACCATATTGGTGACAACTTTGATCTCTCTCCATCTCCCTCCCCAAGTCAATGCCATTTAATGTATCTCAGGCGCTTGCTGGCAGGATGACTCTGTACCTTGACCTGCAGTTAAATAGCATGTTTATCTGCGACAGAGTGCACTCCAAATAAACCAGATGACAGTTTGCAATAACGTCATTTGGAAGGATTGAAAGGCTTCTCAAGAGTCAGGTACCCCTGAGGTAAGAAGCTTGAAGGAAGCATGTTTTGTGCCAACCCTCCTGCCATCTTCTACTAGACACTCATGTGCTTGACAATGATGCCATGGGCACTTGTCAAGATTTTTTTTTTTTTTCCTTTTTGCCTAGCAAACTGATGCACTTTGCAGTCAACTTACAAAAAAGGCTAAGCATTTGAAAGTGTGAAGGGCAAAAAATATCTGACGGCTAGTCTTCAAAAATACACTTTCATTTCAGAAAGCATAAATGTTTATTTCCTGAGCTGAGTGTTGACAGAAATAGGCTGCAGCGCAGGCATATGAATTTAACCCCTTGTAGGCATTCCTTTCAGTGCGGGTTTTATGTGGCTGAATGCAAGCACTGTAAATCTACAGGGTGTCTCGTAATATCAGTTAACAATAGCATTGATTTGCTGGTTACAGATTTCTTCCTTCCTGTTTTTTCCTTCTTTCTCCTCCTTTCAGGGACTGTAGTGTTTCTCCAGCTAAAAATAGATACTTTTCTACAAACAGCGCATCACACTCAAATTGTAATTATGCTGTAATGACTCACTGAGAACACCGAGTGTGGATTGAGAAAAGGTTGATTGAGCAACTGAACATATGCTTGGTTGTGGGGTTTTTTTTCCCTTTCTCATACCAGTAAACCCAAAGCTCAAAGGAAGCAGCAATAAATAGGTAAAAAGGCCTTAGCATTTTTAATATAGAACAATCAGCAGCGAGCTGGCTGCGCTCCACAGCGCCCAGCACTCGAAGCCAGCTCCAAACACAGTTCATGGTCTCTTAGCCAGAGCTGTTTAAACCACAGATCTTTTCAAATATCGGCACATGCACCGCTTGCTCTCTATTTCACATTGCACACAGCTCCATGCTAAACAGGGTAAATCTTTTATATTCCTGAAGACCCTTTCCTCTACTTCATTAAGATGGACTTCATGGACGCTAACTCACTAGGGGCTAGAGTGAAGCAGCTGCAGATGGTCAAGTGCCAAGGTAAGATCTGTGCCTTGCACACAGCACTCCGAGAACTACTGGACACAAAAAAAAAAAAAAAAAAAAAAAAAAAAAAAAAAAAAAAGAAAGAAAAGACAGTGGCTGGACTTACCCCTACCGTTATTTTCAGCCTTAAACATTTGACGCGATGCCTAAATCACGTTACTTGGACTCAAATTGTTGGGGTATTTTGGGTTTGTTTTTTTTTTTACTTTGCAGGGAATGAACTTCCCTTCCTCTCTGTTACACGTTTAGAAATCCAAATATTTGATCAAACCAAGTATGAAATTTCTGGCAAATCTGCGAGTCGCATGTTTTTTCTGATAATCGCCTCCCATTTATTTTACCAGTTGTTTTTGTGATTGTCAGTTTTATGAGTAAAATATTCCACTTGCTGCCCTGGTTTGTACTTCAAATATCTTAATTTACATTTTTTATAATCAAAGCTGTGCTTGAAAAAGACATGTTCACTAGTGTGTTGCAGATTCAATATATTTATACAGTCGAAATACCACAGTTGGATTTTAAAATTATTTATGCTTAATTTTGATAGATTAACTTCCTTCTAAATGTTTTATGGGTACTGATGTTCCCAGTGCAATTTCCTTATTTCAAAAATGATCTACAGTCACCACTGTCAAAAGAACAAACTAATACTGTAAACACTTTTTTAAAAAACCTTTTCTTTCAGCCCAGATTACTTTATTTGGGGAGCGTGTGGCCTCACGGTCAAATGACAAACAGTGGGCCAAGGGCTCATCCCAGCAGCACGGACGTGAACGTACAGAAAAACTCCGTTTCGAGGCCAGACTTGGGCCCCGCGCACTCTCGGACACGCAGCTGTGGCTGCGGCCTCCTCTCCCCTCCCTGGCACACACTCCGCGCTCGCCCGGACCCATCCTACAACTTCAGCTGGCTTCCAGGGATGTAAACAAAGGCCAGAGACATTTCAGCAGTGAAATTTCTGCTGGGGCTATGTACTATTTTCTAGATGTGATCACGGTATTTACTGAGGGAAGCCTTTATAGCCTGACTGCCCCTTGCCATTATTCTCTCAGAAATCCCAGGAAGAAGATGGCATGATTCATTTTTCTTGGGTATATCTAGAGCTGAATGTCCCACATAGATCTGAATTAAGAGACCTTTTTCTTACTTTTTTAATTATTTTTTATTTTATATAAAAATATATATTTCTATAAAAAAACCTTAATTTTACTCTTTAAAGTAAAAAGAATCCTTTTTACTGCATTAATCCAAGAAAACCCAGATTTAATTGTATTTCAAAATACTCTGTAGTCTAAAAATACTTATCAAGACCCACAAACATTTCAGCGGTTAGGAAAACCATTAACCAGAAGGAGAGCGCTCTCACTAATCACCAAACATATTTTGCAGATTATGGATGAAATTTTGTGAAAGCTGGAACAGAAACGGATACAACTCATCATGCCAGGGTGAACCCACTATTCCAGTTTTTTTCTTTTTCATACCCATTGGCTCATGGAGCCCCTGACCAGAGGGCTAGTAAGTGCATGTGACGCCATAACAAGCTGAAATTTAAGTACGACTCAGAATTTTCATGTGAAGGGTGTCAGCTCACAAAACAAAAACCACAGGTATTTGCCCAAACTTGAAAATCACAAATCAAGTTTCAAAGCACAAACTACAACTAACCAGAAATACAGCCAAAGGCTCAACTTACGCTGCTTGCTGGATTCAGCTTCCAAGCTATTTAGAACTGATGTGCTACAGTTAAAGTCATGTTTAGAAATTAGTTTCATCCAGTAACTTTTGCACAGTAAACCCACCGCCTGTTCCGAGCGATGCTTTGCTATCTAGCATCTCCTTCTGCCCCTGTAGCAGAGCGCTGCGAAAGCAGCACCAGGGCTGTGTTGTGAGTGGCGTGCTCTGCGCTACGAGTTGTGACTGCCATCTGTTAGCTGGGCGGCTGTGGGAGAGGGAAGATCAGACTGCACACACAGAGGTGCCCAAGAATTACTCTGACTCGAATACGAAAAGCAAAACGCATGTGGAGAGTGCTGGGATGTCTTCAGCCAAGCCTGTGCACTTTCTCGGGTTTTATTTAAGTGTGTTTGCATTCCTAACTCTTGCTGTTCTTATAAAATATACATTATTTTTTATATAATTTATAATACACAGAAAATGCCTATGATAAGCACTTTTTCACTAACACCTACCAGTAAGATGGGAAATGCCGCACAGAGCACTACGAAACCCCAGGCTTTTATCACAACGCTACTTTCATCTCACTGAAACAACGGCAGAGAGATGGCATGGCAATAAAAATGCATTCACACTGTATGTCCCTCTCAATCCATTATGAACAATGGATTCTCACTAAGCAAATATTCGCTTGTCAGAAGTATTTGCGACACTGGATTCATTCAGCAGGACTAAGTAAGTGAAGTTCACAGCAATTTAAAAGCAGCAAATTAGACATTTACAAACAGTGAAGATGCTGCTTGTCTAGCGTGACCTTTTACTCAAGCTATACAAAAAAGTGTTAATGTAATTTAAATACCAGTTAAAGAGATTTCTGGTTTGTCTTTTACCCCGAGAAACCTTACATGATAACACTGAACAGGAGCTATTCAAGCTTGTCATTTCTTCCCCGGGTAAGATGCATATAGTGAGGTGCAACTCACTATAGTTCAAATTGATTTCAGTACTTAAATCAGAGACACCCCTCTCTAACCACCCAAGTATTTCTAGGCAGCTACTTTTACATTTCTTATTTCTAGTTACAGCACAAGTTCTTGTGAGCTGCTGCTTTAGCAACGGTAATGGAAAGGAGCTGGAAAACATGACTGTTTAAGCATGTCTCCCTGACTTCACATAACCAGCTTCAGTTGCTAATACTCTGCAGTGAAACATTAAAGATGAAAAAACCTGGTGAGTCACCTCTTGCTTTAGGACAGATTTGGTAAGGCCCCCACATACGGAGTACTTTATAAAGGCACTGCTGGAAACCTGTCGTTTGAAGTACTGTACTCTTTATTTCCATTAATTTTCATTTCACACCTTACTATTTCAGTATTTACTGAGAAAAAGGAAAATATAAGACAACAGATTTAAACAGATTAATATTTGCTTCCCTTTGGGCTGGTTTTACCACTGGAACTTCCACAATTTTAAATAGTTTTCCTGCAAATTCACACCAATCTTCTATTAAAAAGAAGCCAGGCCAAACACTTATATTTTGATTTATGATTAGATGCTCTGAGAACAGAGGAAGACCTGATAAGTAGTAAGCTGCTTCCCCCCATATGTTAAGACATTGGCACTCCTTGGGCATTACCTTCTCTGCCGTTAGGTTCTGAATTCCAAGATATGGACAATGGGAGAAGCTTTAAAATTCAGACTAGCACTCCAGTATGGCCCAAGGTAGCTGTACGTCTCCTTAAGGTCAGCAAAATGAACTTGCAGATTCCTGAGGATGATCTTTCTATTGCACTACATACGTGATCTGATCTGTTTTATTTAAAGTTAACTCTTGCAGTTCTTTAAATAGCAACCTTCGAACATGGTTTGGTTAGACTACAGAGGATTTTTACTGAACTCTTATTGAAGACAGCAGAGGCAGATGACATGGCATGGTATGCTCCTAAAACCATCTCTGCCCCTAGGCTTGAAAAGTCTGCAGCTGGGGTACAGCATTTTATATGAAATCTGCTTTTTAAAATCTCTACAGTGTTTTGAGGTATCACCTGCATGCCCAGACTTTTGCATGGGAGAAAATGGAGTGGGATTGTATTTATGACCCTGATTGTTTTCTTTCACTGACCTTATATATATATAAAAAAAGGAAAATCATATTTTCAACATAAATCTTGATTTCACACAAATTTTCCTTTGGTCTGTTGTGACGTATTTATTTGAGTATGGGTACACTAAAGCCAGATCGTGGGTGAAAAAATAAAAACTACATTCTGTCATTAGTAAAGTGACTGTAGAAGAAAAACAAGCCTCATCCACAGAGCCGAATGTCTCTCAAAATCCCATCCAGAAAACGGTAACACAGTTCATCTTAGAACTGCCAGCACTATATGCACATACCCTATGTGCAGTATGCCTTATCGAGATCCTTCGAAGAGTCCAGCTAGCAGAAATGAAGCTGCAATCACACATAATTAAACAAAAAGTGTCAACACTTTTCTCTTTTTTTTAAATTTATTTTACTTATTTATTTAACCAAACTGAACAAAACTAAAAATAAACCAAACCCACAAACTTGAGAGAGGAACCTAACTCAACTAATAACAACAGTCAGCGTTAGTCTGGGTGCTGCTCGCTTCAACCTTTGTGCTCCCAACACTGCACACAGACTGGGAATATCAAGAAATTCAGATTCCAGCTTCTTCAGCCTGGTGCACATTAGGCTTCAAACCCAAGTTTGCTGGATTATAAAATAGCAGGGTAGTTTGGGTTTGGTTGGTTTTTTCACAGAAAGGAGAAACTTTCTGTGCATTTAATACAGCTGCCTTTTATTAATACCCTCTGTGGGTCTGCTTTGAGAGCGCTTTTCCTCAGGGAAGGCCGGGTCACTGCTGTTTGCCTTTTGCTCCCCTGGGGAAGCCACCAGTCATCTCCTCACTGAGAGCGGTGGCGATCCCTGCTCCCTCCGTCTTTCCATCAGGCAAAGTCAGGTTTCCAGGAATTCCCCAATCAGGTTAATAATATGAATCCAATACTGGCATGTATTAGCATACGGAGACAACCATGCTTACGATCCAATCAACGTATCCGTGTTAACCCTGTAGGAGACAGCTAAAATCTCTTCCCACAGCCAAAGCAAAAACTTCAGGTTGCAGAATTTGGGGTAAATATATCCTTTTGCCCTCTGGCAGGAAAACGACAGCTCAGAACACTGTCTCAACACATCTTCCTTCTTCCCAGTTTTTAAAACTTTTCTGTAAGTTAGTTGGTTTTCTTAATGTGCTGCTGATGCCAAAAAATTCAAATGATGTTTAAAGTCTCCCTGGTTTGGGGGAAGAGAGTCACACACATTCTCCTACACGAATGTGAAATTTCTAGTTTACCTAGTTGAGTGTATATGTACCATTAAGATCATCTCTGGAGGCTGTGTCTTAAGTCTACAACAGTCCACACACAGAAAAAAAAAAAAAAGAGAGAAAAAAGAAAGAAAAAAAAAAAGGAAGCTGCCTGATTCTAATACACCTAATTAGCCATCGGCAGACTCTTAATTGCATACATTAGGATGATTCCATAGTGGAGATTAATTCTAAATATACCCAAGCAGCTGGTTAAGATGCCATGGATTACAGTGTGGACTGTACTTTTCCACTTAATTAGATATCAAAATTAAGCAGCAACAAGCATTTTGACATAACGGGGATCAAGCCGCCGCTTGGCATCCCAGAGCTGCACTAAAGTGACCGCTAAACAGAGCCGCACAGATGGAGAGATATTAAATGCCGCACTGGAAAGTAATTTCAAATAATAAAATATCAATATTTACATTTTAATTACCCCTACTGAGAGCCGCTCTGTCATTTTCACTATTGCCGACGCAGCAAGGGGTAGTGGAATGACATTGCGGCTCTGACTGCAATGACTATTTTGTTTCCATTAAAGAATGACAAGTGTTTTAGAGGCAGTGACACCCAGTGTGTGAACAAGAATGACAGCAGATCAGAAAATTCCTATTAGGGGAATAAATGACTCAACAAGAGAATTTACTTCAAGCAGCCGGCTCCTCCTTGAAACACATAATCCTTTCTAGATTTTCTGCAGAAAGTTTATTATTAGAGGTGCCTTGGAGAAACCTTAGCTTCTCATGAAATATTTAGAACGACAGGACCTTACATGATGACCAGTCAATTTTAAACCACCAATATTTAATGCTCATCCTACCTAAGAGTTATATCGAGAGTTTATATGAATCAGAATATTTTGAAGGGGGAAAAAAGGCATGTAGTGCAAGGGAGACTCCTTCCTCTAAGAGCTGAAAGTTTTGACGGTGCATGGAGAACAGCTGGGTTATTTTTGCTGTCTTTTCATCAGTTTTACTATCATCGGCACAGTGAGCACTCCACACCCCACAAGGACCACAATTTGCTGGCTTCAGAATTATACCCAGCGATCGACCACAACAGGTAACGTGTACACATACAGGCTCCAGCCTCGTGTTTCTCCCTGCGTATTCCTTGCACATATATAAACACTTCTTCTTTCAGTATGTACAACAGAAACCTGGGAGACACCTTTGCAGCACCTTAGGAATCTAATTACTTCTGATCAGGTCTGAGGCCAATCTCATGGAAAATATTATATTACATCTGACATGCTGCATTTACGAAGGAGAAAAGTAAGGAAGAAAAGTATCAAAACAGTAAAGAAAAAAAAAAGTCTTCCTTGGGGATGTCTGTCAAACTGCAGAGATCTTAAAGGAATTTCAATGGCCTCAGACATGAAAAAGTGCGTAAGAGAAAATCCTTGGTCAGTACACCCCAATACGCAGCTAAGTGACCCTCCTCCTAAGTCATGGCATGCATTTATTTAATAATGTGCAGAGCTCAACTTCTATAAATGTGACAAATGGGTAGAACGGAACAGGAGGGGAAAAAAGGCATGAAAATTTTTACAGAATAGAAAAGGAACAGCTTTATGGCAGTGACTATCGTAGGAGTTTTAGAACCAGCTTTGACATTAAGAATTACCAGTAAAGTACAAAAACGTTACTCCAACATTAGCTGCCTAACTGGTTGATCTTCTTTTTCTTGTCTTTTTCCTTCCCTTCCCCCCCCCCTTTTTTTAAGTACCCAGGAAGTACTTCTTAAGCATCCCTAATGCTTTTAGGACAAGACGGTTCCCCATTTCTCAGCCACTAGCACCTTTTAATTTCTGAAAGAGCCACGGTTGAAAATCTTAATTAATTGTTCCATACTGCTTCAGGATCATTATGCAATGTAATAAAGGCCGTGTAATTATGAAATTTTACAGCCATTACCAAGGCTGATGGCTCGTATTTCATCCTCAGCTGGACCCAATGGCTTTTAGCCACTCAGCTCCCCTTTGATGAACTACAGACAGATCTATCAGGCCCAAACAATATCCAGGCAAGGCGGCTATAATAGCTACCTACAGATGAAGCCATAGATAAAGATAAACTATAAATCTACACACAAATGCAGCCACATTGCCTCAGGATGACAGAGGGGAGAGGATGAGACACTTGGGAAAGCTGGCGGCTTCTCTCTCTGTCTCTCTTATTCAGTTTGGAATTTGTTTGGTTTCTTAAAGATGTAAAACCCTCTCACGCTTCTCAAAAAAAATGATGTGGTTTTTAAGGACTATGCATTTTCCTATGGAAGGCAAGGGGTCACTTTATCCATCTATTAAATTTGACAAAGGGGATTTATATGGACAAATCAACTCATCCTCCAAATGAAGAATCCTAGTCAACAAGTTTGCAAATCATATTCTTAAAAGTGAATCCAGGTCACTTGCTTCTGAGACTAAAAAAGCAAAACATCACTGATTTCTAAATGCATTATCCTGAGCAGATGCACAGAGGTGAAGTTAGATGATAGGCTTTCACTGGAGGCAGCATGGGAGATGCAATTTCATGCAACATTGTCCTACATTATTTTATTTTCAGTTTGAAAATGAAAATACTTCTCAAAATTCAGTGCAAGTTAAAGAAACATGGGCTTTATATATGATCTTGGTACCTGCATCATCCGAATGTACTTTATGGAGGTGACCTCCACCAGTGCCCTCTTCAATTTAAGACAGAAGGCCTTCCAAGTATGTATTGTTAGTCCCTCCAGAGTGAGACGAGGCTGACTAAATGATCTCTAGGTGAGAAAAAAGAATGGAGAACTGTAGCATTGTGACCAGCTGAAAGAGTCCAGGGAAAAGTGTGAAAACGTTAGCTTGAAAACTGCATCTATTAGTACCTCTTCCAGTAGCCCAAGGTTAGTTGTGAAGCTGGTGTCATGCTCATGGCTGAAGCTAAAAACACTTCAGAAGACAGGAAAAGTTAAAAGGAAAATATCAAGAGTACTCTCTGATTTCCAGTATTAACGACAGAATGGCTCAGCCCTTTCCAAAGAAAATACGACAGATTTAGAGACAGTTCAGAGAAAGTAAAGCAGAACAATGTACCTGGGAACACTCATGAAAACATAGACAGAAAGGAGGAGTTGTTTTCCTCAAAATAGTGATGTACGAGAGAATGCAGTAAAAGTATATATAAAATAATAGTATAAGGAAAAGGTCTAAAGCTTTTATTCTCCCTGTCTCATAACACAGACCAAGCGCCACGACACTGAAATTCAAGAAATTCAAAACTGAAGGAAGGAGGGAAACTATTCATTCACAGAGCAGCTGGACTACGGAACTCCTTACCAAAGGATGTCACTGAAGCCAAGAACTCAGAGAGGGAGCCGATGTTTACACGGAGAGCCAGAACAGCACCAGGTATAATACTCCAAATCCAAAATAAAAGGACAAGGACATTTTTCTTCTTTATTTAGTCTAACCTCTAAGCATAAGGAATTAGAAAAAGGTTTCCTGAGGCTTCTGCCTACTGTGGGGTCCATGTCTCTTCCCCCGAGGCTGATCATGGCTGAAGACAGTAGAGTATATGTTGATGACCTATAGGGTTCAGTTCCTAGTTTCCTAAAAACTGAAGCCTCAGAATTAGGGCTGCCTTTCTTTGAGGTGGTTGGAGCCTACTTCTACAATTAGAGTTCAGAACAGAAGAGCTGAGAGAGATGTGCCCCAGGCAAAGAATTTCAAAATCACAGCAACTGAGCTCTCACTCTGGAGCTGTTACTGTAGAAAGACAAAAATAATGGATACAGAACAGCCCCAATGTTATCATATACATAAAAGAAGCCAAGTGTATGTGTAACTGTGTTTGCATAAGCCTGTGTACGCACGCATTTGCACTAAAGAAACTCAGAGTATTCTACAAGCTACCTAAATGAGTAAGGATCACCTGCTCATTAACTAGTATTCTTTCCTTATTAAATGTGTATTTTTTTTAATATAAAATAGTGTCTTGCTGAAGGACAAAATAATAATGTAATCACCCAGGTCAGATCAGAGGAGTACTTCCTGAAATAGGGAACAGAGTCATAAAGGGTCAACAAAGCTGCAACTGAAGACAGGCAAGGGAATGTGTGATTTGGGTTCTTCCAGCATAATGCTGAGGGTGCCTGATATATGGTCTTTTAAGGACCAGTATCTGCTGTTAACATGCTTTATTGAAACTGCATGTACGGCTGGTATTCACTGTCCACGGTGTGAATTGATCTATCCCTTGCACTGTATGTGGAAGCACCATAAACATTCTTGATGGGGGGGTGGGGGGAAAAACCCAAACCCAAACTGAAAGGTTTAAGCATATACAGTACATTAGAACATTTAAAATACTAGACTATACAGACACCACTAGACTCTTGATTCCTGGAGAGCATTTTAAATTGCCTTCTTATGCTCTAATAAGTTACCAGAATTCAGTGAAGACCTCAGCTAAAGCATGGACTATGAAAACTGAGAAGACTGTATTAGCCAAAAATCTGACGGATCTTTTACCTCCTCCACTTTCCATCCACTTGACTCATATTTAGCCAAATTGGCATCAACCTCATGGATAAGGTCTGCAGCTTTACCTCTTTTTATCCTCTCAATCACTCGTATCAGTAGTGTGAAAAGCAGATATAAATATATCCAGCAGCAACATTTTTCAGAGCAAAGGCTTCAAGAAGTAAATGCAAAGATGTTATTTCTGTCAGAGGCAGTAATACCAGCTTGCTACATCAGTCTAATAAACCCAATGATAATAATGTGAGGTAACACCCTGCATTTCTTATTCTACAAAAGAACTGCATGAATTTTTACTCTCTTTGGTAAATGTCCAGTCTGTCAGAGAATGCATCAGTATTCCATAATGTACGATTACTGCAATAATTTTAATAAAGAACAGGAAAGAATTATGTGCCAGTTAGAAAGTTAGGCTGTTAATTTGTGATTTACTGCAAACTGCCTTGAAATGGAACTGGCTCAGGTATAGTGAGACAAAGTTTATTTTTGCCAGATACTGATTACTGCAATGGAAAAGGGAATCAGCATTACGTATTTTGTGAAAGACTTTCACTTCCATATTGGGCTTTAAACATTTTCCTTCTTCAAGTGATCCTTCCACCCCATTTAAAAAACAGTTACAGGCAGCTTACATATCAGTATACAAGAAACCTGGTTTAGAGACCAAATAAAGGAGAGTTTTTGCTAAGTCTCTAAAAACCAAACTGCAGTAAGACCACACTCGGACATAAAGAAAAATATTAGCATGAGTACAAACCAAAAATGGAAGGGAAATGGGGATATAACTGTATGTTTTCTCCTCCAAGATTCACCAAACATGGCTGAAATCTTAGCTGTTATAATGCATGCCATGCTTTACACTGATTTTCTACACTTGGTATTCCCCAGCCAAATTGTTTCGGAAGTCTATGGTGATTTTTTTTTCCACAGCAAATCAGCAGTTTTCCAAGAGGTCTCTGTGCAACCCAGGAGTATGACATTTACTAATGTGTTGAGATTCAGGGATTCTCCTTTGTAGAAGCCAACACTAATAAGAAAGATATGGTTCAGTGTCCTGGGTATTCTTCCCAGTTTTATTAATTAGATGGAAAGCTTCTCCCTCTGGAATACTGCAAGGTATTTATTAACACTTCAGCCCACAAACTAGAGTAAATTTACAGTACTGGAGGTAATTGTTACATACACAGGCTCTTGTTATCAACATGGCAGAGATAACCAAAAAAAACCCAGAGGTTTAGATTATGATCTTATTCCTGATATTTTAATTGTGCTTCTTAATCTGCTAAATTAAAAACTATAGCACAATCTTATTCAGATCACTGTCAAAAAAGATTGTATCAATTTGCAACAAAATGTATGAATGCTCCTATCTCTTTTAATTATACAGAGAATTTAACAGTCATATTCAATATGGCCATAGAGCGACTAAGATACAAACTCTTCCTTTTACAGCTGTGCCACCTTATCCCTCAGCACCTTCACATTTTATTTCAAGTCACCCATCTTTTAATGCAGATACCCTTCCCTAGGTGATCTTTAATACCTTCTTTCTCATCCTTCACGTTTGATATGATGAGCTACTCCCACTGCCACGTCTTAGCAAACTGGTGACTTATAACGACCAGGCAGGCAGGCAATCTCCGCTACTCACGTGCTTTTACAAGCATTAGGTATGCTCAGAGCTACTTTACGTGACCACGTTTCTCTCACCATTGCTTTTGGCCTTCCCTTTATCTGCATTCTTCTCCTGTCAGACCCTCTTTATTCCTTCTGGGCACCCATAGGACAATTTAAAGCATCACCAGTGATGCCCAGTTCTTAACTGGTGCACACTAATTCACCTACACGTTTTTTTCGTGATGCAGCTCTCGGCGCTCTGGAAAGCTTTACTTTGACTATGACATGAGAATTGGGCTTCGCTTTGCTCCTTACCCTGTGTTCTACATACCAGCAACCACAACATGTTGGGCTCTACCATCTGGTATTTGGACACATTTGTCGGTAGTTTTAGAAATTACACAGAAACCGTTGTGTTTTGTTGTGGATGTGCCATTAGAGAGGTCTGAAACAAAATACTAATACCGCTGGATCTTCTTTTGTTTCTTTGGCTTTCTTCTCGTCCCATGATTTGCTTTCAAATGCCCGTTTCTTGCTCATCCTGTCTTACAGTGACCAGCCACTCACTATGGCTTGCCTTATGGACTTTATCTGCTCTGTCAGTGATCTGAGAAGGAAGAAGGTGAACATTTCCTCACATGTTCTCTCAAACCATCACGTCTGCTGGGCTCTTAGGCAATATTGGGTATCAAGACCAAATCAGCAGCCGACTCGGGGACACTTGCGCAAGAACCGCCATGAAGGATGGCTTCAAAAGCTTTTGTGATAATTCACTGCTGCTGTGATTGGTTTTGTAATAGAGCTCCAGTTCAAACATTCTCACTATGTATTTATATTTTCATTCTTTCAGTATCAAAGTAACAATTAGATTGACAATGGATCCCAGCTTAACTATCCTGACTGCACAGGGCACACATCATTTATAACTGACACTTGCTGAATACACCCTTGTCAAACAGCTGACTAACTTACTAAAAGCAGCAGTTTTCAGGAGCCTATCACAGATGCTGTTGGAGGCAGAGATGAAGTGTGAGGTAAATGTACACAGGAAGAAGAGGAGAAAGACCATTTAGCCTCCCAAATCTACCACTGGCTTTCTCTGTGATTCTGTTGGAATCATTTAATCCCCCTGTCCCACAGCCTTTCTGTGAAAGCTACAATTATATGTATTAATTCATAGGGCTGCTGTGCTGTTCTGTTTGCTTAATGCTTGAAAACCACAATTAATATTTTCATGAAAAAAACACCTAACAAAGTATATTTGGCTTTCAGAAGAAGTATATGAAATGAATGAAGGGATAACTGGCTAAAATGTTTAGAAAAGAATGGATAAGTTCTAGCCTACGGTATGTAAAAGAAATAAACCAGTGATGCATTCATTGTGCTCGCATCTTTCAATCCTAGCATGCTGTGAATCATACTTAATGTTTTAAATCTATAGCTCTCAAAGGACTGCCAAAATTAGAGGTATAAATCACAGTTTCAACATAAGGAAGTTAAATGATTTGCCCAAGGTCACACGGTAAGTCAGTGTCAGAGTCAAGGAAGAGATTTAGCCTTCAGCTCCTTGTGTTGGGCTGCCTCTATGGATTATGGCAGATCTTTGTGTCTGGCTTGAACTAAAGCCCTCTGAGGCCAGTGGAAAGAGTCCTGCTCACATCAACAGGCCCTGCATCAAGCCCACATAAGGAAACCGTTCTTCGTTTTCTCATACTTTGCCCACCAGCCAATCGTCAGAAAAAGACCAGGACACCACAAAGAGGAAGTTTAAGCCGAGCAGTACGACGGTCTGAGGTGGCTGCCACTCAGGTGACTACGGGTTTTGTCATGTCTATCTTACGGACACAGGACTACGCCCACAGAATTAATGCATTTTGCATTGTATTAAGATGAACACAAACTAAAACTAGGATCTTAGCCACATAGTGTTGACTTTATAACACGGAGTAAGAGGTTCAAGTGCACTAGTGTTATAAAACTGTAAACAGACATTGATATTTTACTGTATGTATGAAAATACATTTAATTAACTCCAGGTTGTGACACAGACTGACAATTCAGAACAGAAATTTCAAAGCTATGCCTGACACCTTTCGAGTCATTTTGATCTCTCAGGAAGATACACATTTAGGCCAGATTTCTATACATTTGTATGTATTTTTTTAACATTTGAGAAATGAATACTGTTTACCCAATTGCCTGGAATGTCTATTGAGGAAATACATATTTATTTTTAAAAGCAATCCATATATTATTTACTCAGTGGATGAGAATGACTTCAAAAAAACGTTCTGGTCCATCAAATAAATACATATTTATAAATGGTTTTTAAAATGCATATTATTTACCCAATGGACTGTAATAGCTCTGCTAGTGCCATTACATGTAAATATGTAATTAGCCACATAATAAAAAATCCCTACAAAATTTCTCCGAAAAGCATTAAATTTCCATGTGTCAATGTGCAATACCTTTTCTGTTGTTATTATTTTGGTTTTAAACAGCAAAGGTGATTACCCTATGCTAATGACTTAGGCTTTGCCATATTTTAAAATCCTGCTAGCTCTGCAATTATACAGAACATAAAAGTTGAAATCTGCACTTCTTTCTTTTAAAATTAATATTTTATAATTCTCATCCTGCAGTTGGTGCACCTGGCCTGAATCTTTCTGCCAGCCCCACGGACATTAAGCAGCCCCCGCAGAAAGCACAGCTCCGTTCGCAGCGGCAGGGCTATCTGAGCGCTCGCGCCACTGGCGGAACTGAGAGCACGTGCTACAATTTTGTGTAGTTCTCACACAAGCTTCTCCACACTGCTAGCCAATGCACCTGCAACACTGCTGGACCATCTTGGTGAAGGCCTGCCAATCTTGCCCGGTGCCAAACTTTACTTATTTATCTTCACACGGGTTATTTTCCATGGAGCACTAGAGATCCTCAAAAATCTCTTTTTCTTGAGAAGAAAGTGAGGGCAGGATTTTAGACACATAACTCCAGGGACAAAATCCATTTTATTGCACAGTCCTGCAAGAGTTCATCTTTGAAAGGACATAACTTAATAGCAGCAGCCATCCCAAGTGTTTGGGAATTTACTAAGAATGAGAATTGCTAGACTTTGCCTACAAAAATAGATGCACACTTACCAGCAGGAGTGAACAGTACCATTTTTAGTAGTGCATGTATGTGCTGGAATAAGTGTCATACATTAAGATGTAAATTTTATTCTCTGAGCTGAATACCAGGTGATTAATTCTGATAGCATAGTGATCAATTGGTACAGATGCTGCACCTGAGCAACGTTTGTTTCTGTACACATTTGTAACAGAGGTGCACTGCTAACACAGGTGTCACTTGCATAGCTGCGCAACATCTCCGATTTCCTCAAAACACTGACATTGGTAGTTACGGTTTATGTAGTTCTGCCAATTTTTTCAATTAGACCCATTATTGATTTGATGAAAAAGCAAATGAAACATACCATGGTAGTATGTGCATTGGTTAGACAGAACATAAGGTTCTGGTACTGAGCCTCTTAGGCACACAGCCTCTGCGCGCAGCTTTTACTCACCAAAGTCTCTGGAGATTACAGAAACAGGGGAGACTTTTGCAAGAGACCTAGGCAGCCTTAGTCTAGGCAACTGAGGTATGCAACATCCAGGAACATGTTAATGTAAAGAAATCTTGGGGGAAAAAAGTGCCAGGAAACTCAAACTTTGTTAAAACAACAGAGCTAACGTTGCTTAGTTGCTTCATTTTAAATCTGGAATAAACCTCTTGCTTTCACAAAGCTGCTACAAATTTACACCAGTTTGAGGATCAAAGTAGGTAAAACCAGGTAATAACATCTTTTGTTTCAAAATAGCAAGAAGTAGTAGTTGTTAATTGACGGTAGGTTTTTAAGTTGCCTAAATCTCTGGCATGTGTCATTAATACTGTGTGCAGCTCACAAGTATTTCTTTGCAGTGTTCCCTCACCAAAGAACAAGATTTTTGATGCCGAGAATGAGGAACATGTAGCAACTATCCTGGAGTTTACAAGTTCACGTTTGCAAAATCACTCTCCCCACCCTTTGCCCCTTAACAGCAGCTCAACGCCTGGGGGAGCCCAAAGCAAGTAGGTGTACTCACAAGCAAGCCTCTTCCCTAATTTCCATTTAATTCATTTACCAAATCAAATCAAACTACTACTGTGAAAATTATTTTCTCACGGAGGGAGCTAAAGGATCTCTCCCAAAGTCACTCCAAAGCACCTGAGGTTCAGCTTCTCCAAGCACGTTAGCTGAGACAAACACAAGTGACAGGTCCGCTCAGGGCACGCCGCTGACGGCAAGAAGCTTCTTAAGGTCAAACACAGTAAGCCCACTGTCTGGCTTTGGTGCGCTGGAAACCTACATAAGTCAGCACAAGCCTGCAAAATCCTCTTTTCTTATTTCCGCAGAGTCGCTGGCGTCATAGCAGAGGGACCGTATTTTGCACCCTTTCTCTCTCATGCCACTCCGTACTGCAAGAAGGGCCAGCAATGTAATTTCCAACAGGCACAAATTCTTCTCGAAATTAGCGGCCTGCCTGCAGGTCTGCACTTTTAGGGTCTGTATCCTGTAATATTAAACCAGTCTGAAATATCTGGGTAAAAGCTATGCTGTTTAAGACAAGATTGGGGTTTCTTTTGCCACTAGTGCTGCCAGCATATAAGCTTATGTCTTTTTCTCTCTTGAAAAGCATGTAAATTGTATACAAATAGAGCCACTAATGGAAAGGAAAACACTGCGAATCAGACGAAGAACATATCAATTAATCCCTGGGATGCACATGAGGCGATCAATTTTCCCAAATCCCAAATCAATTTTAAAAAAAAAAAAAGATAAAGAAAAAACATTTAAATTTCCATTCCTTTAGCAAGATGGGAATGGGAGGATGAGAGGGGAGCTGGTGTGCCAATCCTTCTGTCTGTCTTCACTCTGCTCCTAAACTACTAAATGTGTGCTAACTGGCAAAAATTATGAAAAATGTATTCCGTGTCAGGGCAAAACCTGAAGTTTCAGATTAAAATGTCTAAAAAAATAAAAGAAGAGAAAAAGAGAGGAAGAATGTAGAAAGGATCAGGAAACTTTTGGGTTTCAGTCTTACACATGCACGAGGTGCCTGCGCTGGGAAAAGAGGCAATGTTTCTCTTTCTGTGCCTTTTTGTGCACTGATGGAAGTGATGTCCTACAGCATTTCAAGTCATTTATTGAAGTTGGTGGTGGTAGTGGGAATGTTGTTAAGGGAAGTAAAAAAAGCAATGTCCATTCGAAGCTTGTCTGTGAACTTTGCATGAACCGCCAGGAATAATGTAGTGTGATGACAAGCCAGTTATACCTTCCACTAAATTTGCTGTCTGGAATGAACTGAAATAGTGTTTGGTTTGTGTAATTACGTCCATCTATCTTTATATTCCAGCGGCATATCGCAAATTGAAAATACTAAAAATTGACTGTTGGTTCTGATATTTAATGATTGCCAAAGACAAGACGATGATTTATTGGTTACTTACCGATGTGACACATTTGCATCTTATTAGACGGAGATTACTATTCCTTAAAATGCGGACGAGGCCTGATCATGTCTGATGGATTGATTTGATTTGCAAATGTAATCAAACTAATAAGAGGGAAAAAATGAGCAATAATGCCTTGTTTTTCAACTGGCAATCACTCCCCTGCCAACAACGCTGATATCCCTGACTAAGCAGCCTTCACACAGTCTTCCTGTCTCCTCAAATAAACAAAGGGATGCAAAGAGCTTGATAAGAGGATAACGAGCCAAGTATGGATGTAACATGGAGCCTGTACCTCAGCACTGTACAAATGTATCAATGGGAGTACCAGGACAGGACTTGCTGTGCCTTCAATCCTTGAAAAGCAGTGAGCAAAAAGCTGAAGAGCAAAACTCAATGAGAAGGAAAAGCCTTTAGTGACTGAGGGGGGAAAAAAAACTTCCTAAGAAAATAAAAGTGGTTTGCATTTAGGGAACCCCAGGAGAACACTCTTCACCAATAGAAAAGTTACAGGATAAATACCTGGAATTCCTCAACCTGACAGGAAGTTAATTGGGAAGTGTATTTTAGACAATATGATTCAAGCAATTGGAATCACTGTCTGCAGCCACAGCATCAGAGAACCTATTTCCAGAGGCATGCTCGATAGTCTTTTAAAATCCTCCCAAGCATTAAATGCAGGCTTTCTGTAGATTTTTATCTGCACCATATTGATAACATAAACAGTTAAATAATATATTCCACGATAAACATTCTATCATTCTGCCCAGATGCTGATGTTTCCATAAGGGCTGAAATATGGTTCCAGATAAGAGCAGACTCTGATTCTGCGTACAGGAAATGGCCCTAATTTTCCACAGTAGGATTCTCTTCCTTGCTAATAATAATAATAATGATAATAATAAAAGAAAACAACAGACCATTTGTGCAAGGAATTGCACTAAGTCCCCCTCCTCCATTCAAACAAAAGTGGTAAGTCAAGCAGAAGGTAAGTAATAAAGCTGTGAGGTCCACACAGGTTTCAGATTCTGACCTGTATATTTAGGGACTGATCCAAAGGCCGGTGAAATCAAGGCAAGCCTTTCTATTGGCCTAAATGGATTTTCATATAGAGCTCTACGAAAGAGGGAGGTTCAAGTGTGAGCACTGACAGCTGAGGATGCGAACCTACAAATATTTGGGAACACAGAGAACTCTGCACAATGGAAGTGTCTGTGTAAATAATCTGATTGTACCACTTAAATATTTTCCAGACTGAGTGCTAATTTGCCTCACTAAGGGATATCCGATAATGTAAAAATAAAAAACCCCAGCCAAACTTGCTTTAGGGAACAGCTATTACGAAGCGTCAGGTTAAAACCAAAGTTGAATATATAGCTCCAATTACCATGCTCAAAGACCTCAAAATATTTTCATAATTTAAAGTTTTACAGCTCATGTAATTTATACTTATTTTAACAGTGGAAAAGCATCCCGGTCAAATTCCAATTAAATAATTACATTTTGCCTACCTAAAATTCTCACTGTATTTTTAATTGGATAGGACACACTTCACTGCTTCTTCTAAATTGTTTAGTGTTGCCATTCAGTATATAAATAGCTACCACTTTCTGCCACGCAGACGGTACACTTGTCCAGAGCAACTGATGGCAAATTCTCGCTCACCTGTGTTGGCTGCAGCAGTGGAACTCGGGAGACCCACGGCAGCCTGTGTTCCGATCTCCCCTGTCATAAGGTCTTTCTTGGCGTATTTTTTGCCACCATGCAGGTTCTCTGAAAGACCGTATGTTCATCACCGATGCTGGCTGATGATGGTTATGAGTATGCAAATACTCCCTTGTCAACACCCTCTTCGTCTCCTGAAATGCCCACCGAAGCCTCTTGTCAGACACTGCCCTCTGTGGGTCTATGATACTAATGGGATTACCCTGCACAGCGTGTGCACTACTCATCCCCAACTCCACCTGCCTTCCCTGCCTAACACCTTTCTGAAGCACCCTGTTTCCCAGTGGACTTTTGATTACACTGACCACAGTGTGCTTCACATACGAGGATTACAGTACACAGTAAGTTACTCATCATCATTGAAGTGCTTAGGTGCAACCCTGTGATCACTGTGAACTCCAAATTTGTGTTGAATATATTACACAAAGCGTTCAGCACAAGTCATTAACAGTGTCTGGGAAACGTTCCGTAACTCAAAAGACAAAAAACCTCTTCGAAATAGATGCCTACCAATTTCACTGAATGAAGATCATCTGGAACTCACAATCATATTGCATACTAAATCTGTAGCTGAAGATTCACTGACACTAAGCAATGGGCTCCTGAATCTACACAACAGTTAACATTATCTTGGGGAAACTTTAAAGTAGCAAAAAAGCGAAGAATGGATCACCGAGTAGAATGGCTTTCTACCAGAGAGTGATATGGGGAAGGACTCAAAAGTTCTTCTCAGTGCAAGTGCAGTTAATTCATGAAAGACACAAGGGTCACGGTAACTTCCATATGCTTGAATCATAGCAAGTTCGGAGTCTAATGCCTTTTCATTAAGGCAGGCACAATGCTGTAGCATGGTTACAAGAAAATCTCTGGCTAGAAATACACCCTGCACGCTGCAAATGTCATGATATATTTATGCCTGTAAGTGCAGCTTCTTCTTTGAACAAACATATGAAGAGCAGCCGTTACATTAGCTGAACTGTTCCCTCTTATCTCTCCAACAGCTAGATGCACACGTACTGCAGATTTGCCCCCACCTCTTCTCCACCCTCATCACAACTCTCTGCCATTGCGTTCTCATGCGTAACATGTCGGCACCTGTAAGTTAGCTGACTCTACTTTTCAAGTGCCATTTCCACTGAACTTGCAGCCTTCTGTGTCTGTAGTTGGATGTCATTTCAATATTTGATTTCATCTCAACTGTTAATGCAGCTGATTAAAACTGATGGTGCACAACATGGCAGATAAAAACATCTTGGGGAAAAGGTTCAGTGCTATACTGTGAAATTTCCACTTGTCTATAATATGTTCCTCAGGAGTTTGGACTGGAAAATCCCTTGGGCAGACCAACATACTGTCAGAGAACTTTATCTTTATAGAACATCTTTTCAAATGAAAGGAAGGTTCCATGTTTTTTTCTCGCAAGGAAAATTACCCAAGAATTCCTGCTTGCTATACAGTATTAAACTTGGAGACAATTAATTAAAATAACATGGAAAACCAACCTAAAAGTTACAGCCAAGTAAGTGTTCAATCTAAGTAATTAAATACAGGAGCATTCAGTATCTGCTTTCTTTTGATTCTGTCTCCCCCGTGTTTCCTGGGATTCGATCTCTACACATATGTGTGTATGTATATATATGCATGTGTGTGCACATAAATTCAGCATTGCGCAATAAAAAAGGCTTACTAGCTGTGAAAACATGAGTTTCATAAAGCTCTTGTATGACCCAGCTGATGCAGAAGGCGATTACTGCAGACTCATTTTTAAAAACTGCTGATTCTGTTAGCAGGCTGGATCGAGCCTTGCCATTACAACCCAGGTGCTCCTCTGCTATCCCTATACTATATATAACCAGGCTCAGGTCACCATGTGCCCTGCCAGAAACGTGCTGACTGGCTAAGGGGGCCTTGCAATTCAGGTAATTAATCCTATTCTAATGTAGGTTAAGCAGGTGTGAAGCCAAACTCATCCAGAGAGAAAGTAGAGGCATCCTTAGAATTATAGGATTTAACTGGTCTCAGCTGACTTTAGGAAACTAGACCATCCTGTGTCGCCGACCCAGCCATACAGGTGGAGACCTGTCTGCTCTAAATCCAGTCTGAGCAACTGGCTCTTCCCCGCACGCCCCCACCTCCCCTGGGACTCACAGTGTCAACACATTCGACTGAAAAGCTGTTCTGGGTGGGGAAGAAAAGAGCAAAGTAAATATATTTTTGCTGGAGGCTAAGTTAGATGAGTGAGTCACCTGTTGTAGTTCAAATGGACTGAAATGGTTACCATAAGAGGGCTATGTCGTTCTCATTTCACTTCTGCACGCCCAGCATCTGCTATGGTCCTTTCACAAGCCAATTTAAATGGCATGTAACATTCATGATCTTATTTCCAACAAAGCCTTCAGGAATTTTAAAACTGCCAAAAAAATCTCTTTGTTTGGATGTTCTTTACATTCTGAATCTGGTTGAAAAAAAGCCTTATTCTTCTAGAGGAGTCCTGTAAATACAGAAGTGATACGCAAATGAACATAAATGATAGGCTCAATTCTGCAGCATTTGTCTTTTCTGCAAATTCTTCACCGAAGGAATAATGTCAAGATTTGTTCCAACTTTCTTACTGCACCTGTGAGCAAGGCACCTTCCTTGGTCCTGGCCATGCATTACCTGTAGAAGTTGGTCATCCTTCAGCTATCAGTTGTACAGTCAGGGAAAGTTTGCAAAAAGACACCCTCTCAAGGCGTATTTCGGAAGTTTACATTCTTGCATACAGTACGCTCTTAACTGGCACTCTTTTAATATGGCTGTCAGTTGAACTAAATGATACGGGGTGGCAGTGGAATGACTTTAAAGAGGACACGCCTGAAAATCTGATGCGCCCAGCTATCTCCTGCACGGCACTCCAGATGCTGTCCCACTTGCAAAAGGCCATTATTGCTGAAGTCTCAGATTCAGCTTGCTTACAAAAAAAAAAAAAAAAAAAAAAAGAATGGACACTACAGTAAAATTAAAAAGGTTAAGATACATTTAGACTTCCCACCCTCTGGTAATAAGATTCATTCCTTGTTGGCTCAGAAGAAGGAAAACTGTTACTGAGTCATCTGCAATTTACACAGACCTAATCTAGTAAACCCGTTTGTCACACAAGAAGGGGGTACAAAGGTGAGTATTGTTGTCCTCTAAGTAGAAATGCTCGCTTAAAGCTCAATTCTGCACATTGCTGCAGAGTCCTGTGCTGGTGAGTACACGCAGGGGACAAAGAAAACCCTCAGCTCCCACTGAGATACTGACGGCTGACGGGGGTTTATCCCTCTGGGGCCAGATCCTTACACAACAGAGGCTGGCACAGCACATTTGACTTGTACACCCATGACAACTCATCCTACCAAAGGCTCTTGGTCTGTCTCTATAGATTAACAGGGTAACTACCACATATATATATTTTTTTTATGAATTCTCATTGTAATGTCTGATCACTGAATAAAACCAATCTCCTATGTTTTTATATTGTGTCTTCTTACACCCCCCCTCAAAAATCTCCTTATGTGCTAATGGAACAGATGTATTATTTCTTTCTTTCTCCTCTCCTTTATTCTATTGAGCATCACATTCAAACGCTTTTAAATATGCAACAGTACATTTTTGGCCTCATGGTTCTCCAGTAATACCATGTTTGCAAGGAAGGAAGCAGGCTGTATCTGCCAGTCTACAAGTCGTCCAAGGTAATACAACACTCCTAATTTTGCTAGAAGAATAACAGGGAATTGCTGCTACATCTTTTTATACTCTTGCATTTAAGAATCAAATAATAGCCATTTTTGTTTACAGAAAGAAAATGAAAAGCACTGGCATTCATTACTGTTGATTTGCTCTCTTTTTATTAATCATTTCTTATTTTAAAGGGCCACAGGAGTGAACAACATAATGCAATGGTAGGAAGATATTTACCAATTTAGCACCTCATTATAAAACTACTCAGAAACCTCTTTGTCTCTCGTTTAACATAATAATTATTAGTGGCAACAAAAGTGGATCCCACACTTGCACCATGATTAGCAAGTGATGAATTTGGGTTGAATATATTGCATTTTGCTAAGTAAACCCTATTATATCCCAGATCCTTAGTCTAAAAAACATCTAATTTTAAGAAAATAATTTCCACTCCTGTTTAAATGCGTGTTTCCAAATTAACCAGCGATATTCTATAGAAAACTGCCTCTTTTATGCTTGAAGTCTCCAGCTGCCACACAATTTATATCTCTTTCCTCCCCTCTTTGTTTTTCAGCCATTTTCCCTGAATGTCAAAGTCAATTTAGTGCATTTCACTTTGCTGAATAAATCAGAGGCGAAATCCTTGCTAAAAGTGAAAATTTGATTTGCTAAAAGGAGCTTAGGGCAACTATTAATCAATATATCCAGAGTGTCAAAGCTAAGGCCATGATAGACATGCATTCATTTGGAGATTGGTTGAGGCAGATAAAGGGGGACACTAGGAAAAAAAAAAAAAAAAAAAGTGCAACAGCCAGACAGTGTAGTGTGTATGTTGGGGGCATGGGCGGAGGGAGAGAACTGTTTAAAAAACAAAAAAACAAACCAAAACAGGAGATGGTCACTTGGAAGGAAGAGGCAAGTACTTGTACATGAATGACAGGTGAACTTAATAGAGACATAAACTCAATGTTTAATTCTAATCTTCAGAGAAGGGGATGTTAATGGAGGATTTATATTTTTTGAAACCAAAACATAAGAATTTAGCCAAGTTCTTTTGTTACCTGTTAATTCCATTTTTTGGTTTTGTTTTGCTTTGGGTGCTGATTAATCTTAAACAAGTTTTTTCAACAAATGGCCAGGGATTTTAAAGTCAAAACTAGCAAGATTTCCAGGTGCTTTTTTTTCAGAGTCTTACTGTACATTTATTTTATATTCAAGTATAATTAACACGTGATCAAGATGTTTACATGCCTGGGATTATATTCTGCTTTTCCCCTCAGTTAATTTAAAGCTAGTAAAAAATGCCAGAAGTTATATCCCGGAAACTTAAGTGCTCTTTTTACCCCAGGACATCTGTGTCTACCAGTACTAGAAACCTCCTCATCTCTGAACTGGAACCAGTCTGTTCTGATTAGCAGACATCTCTAGCTGCACATAAAGTCTACATTTTTGTACTGAAATCAGCTCAAGTTTTGCCACTGACTTCAGTAACAGATCCATCAAGAACAGTCTGCCATCATATCTCACATGGATATATTAAATAATTTTAAAATAAACAGACCTTTTACCACATGGCAGGTCCCTGTTTTGTTCTGAAAATGCTGAGAGACTGTGGACGTGTTTATCCATGCATTATCTTGGAAATCCTACCTCTTCCTCCCTGCCTTGCAAAATCCAGCTAACCTTCTCTGTCATACTATTTTCAAAAAATGAGAAGTAGTACAAAATGCCACCATTCCTAGCACTTCAAATGACAGACAGATGAACTGCTGGCATTTCAGGCACACTTCTACTCACAGAAGCTGGAATCAACACTGTGATCTAAACACTGGCAGTGTCGGGTCCATCCATGCTAATGCTCAAAAATAAAACCAACAGTCAGTTGCTGATTTCCCGTATCGTACCATTTAGTGACTGAGGCCAAGGAAGTCAGTAGTTTTTGAGAAACCTTTTGGCTGGAACTTGTAAGACCCAGGGAATGGTCTGCCTCAAATCATGTATGTCCCACAAGCTGTGCGTTCAAGAACATTTCCATCATAGGAAGAGCATGTCTGATTTCCCTAATTAAGTGCGTGTTTGTAGAAGGAGTTAAAAGAAGAGCAGATAGCAGGCTTTTGATAACCAGAAGGCAAAGAGAGCTTGCGAAGTGTCCAAGATAGCACACTGATAAAAGGCAGGACGCCCTGATTCCCCAGGAGGCTCAAGTTATTATTACTACAAACCTCTTAGCACAGCGCAATGCACACCCCATGCCATGTTACTTACATGAGCAGTAAACACCACATTTACAGGTCCACCTGCCTGTGGAGTGACAGGCACCCTGTGACAGGGGGCTCTAAGATAGCTGCAGGAACCCTCATGTTGTCTGAAATGGTCCTGAATTCAGCCAGCAGCGTAAGAGACTAGAGAAGGCCTCAAGCTCAGCAGAAACAACAAATTTTACAGCAGCAAGCGGCACGGTACAGACATACAGGAAGACATCTACTCCCCTTGCAAAGGGGGATAACAATCCAGAGAAGGATTTGGTCATGAACAGGATGCTGGCTGTAGCTACAACGTATGTGATTATACACAACAGGTAGTTGCAACATATGACTTCAGTCCATCTTCAAAGACCTACTGACATGAATACTACCACGAAGAATTTTTTCTCTGTCATTTAAACACATGCTGTATGTCCACTAAGACGTAGAAAACATAGACAACTACATGCATGAGAACAGGTACATATATACCTAATTCCTATCTACATGGACATACCATATATGTACGCTCTTATGGCTTCTTGAACAGCAGCTTTCCAAAACTGATTACGGTCAACTTTTTCTCTGTACTTTTACCTATGCGGGGTGGTATTTCTGAGACAGATGATGAGAAAAGGGCGTTTTAGAAATGACAGCTCTGCAGCAAATCACGTTCTTGTACAGTATTAGAATGTTAAACTACACCCCTGAGAGCTGCTTTGGAAAGGAAAGCTTAAATATTGTCCTCCACAAAGAGTATGCAGGAACAATAATGTTTCATAAAACATTAACACTAAAATATTCAAAACATTCTTGGATTGGTGCCTTCAAATCATGCTTGTTTTTTTTTAAAAAAAAACAGTACTAGCACTAGTGGTGGTATCAATTTCTAACTATTCCCTTTCTTGAAGACAGTTGCTGCTAGCAAAACGGAGACACAGCCAAAGACAAGCAGGCTTATTTTACTAAATAATGTAACTAGTTATTTTTGATGTATTAGTCTGATTTACTGTTTCCAAACAAATTTTTCATTTTAAGTGCAAAAAGTTGATTTCTATGGTCTGGATGATGTTTTTTCATGCATGCAAATTCTTTAGAGAACATTTTGTCTTCAGCTTCCTGTTATGCACATTTTTAAGAGCTTAATGTTTGCTGCCTCCACTTAATATGAAAGAACATTGCACATTTTTGCTGAATGTCAATGAGATAGTTACATTACAGCAATTGTGCCTAAACGACTCTGATTCTGTGACTAGGTATCAGCAGAATTCCACCTCGTACTGGAAAAGAGTTTAATAAATATAATGCAACCAATACAAAATGGAATCTGCCCAAAATAAAATGCAAAGGATAGGAAACTCCATCACCAATAAACACTGATTTAAGCAGGGCTCTCTTATTTAAAAGAGAAATAAAATAGAAAACTCTTGAGGGGGCTTCACAAATTTATTTAGAACTTATTTAGGTCAGTTAATCGGGGTTTTGTCTCATCAGGCAGGAGACAAAACAGGGTTTGGCCTCTCCCTAAGCACCTTCAGTATTTTACTAACGAAGTTACAGTACATCGGAATATTTTAATCTGACACAAAGAACAACAATAGATCTGACTGCTGGGTTGATAATCTTCTTATCACACCCTGTGAAACCTAGCTCTAATATTTGACTGAGCCTCCATTACTCGGCAACACATTCTAAAAGGCCAACAATGGAGAGAGAATGAAGTGGAGTGTGGAAGTACCTCCATATCTACATAAAAGAGATTAGAGGCGACAGCGTTCCATTTTACAGCTCAATCATATTGTGTTAGCATGCGCTTATCCGAGCGCGGATGAAATTGAAAGAGAAATAAAAAAGAGTCAGGCAGATAGGAACCAGAAAAGCGAGGCATGAGCAATTTCCAAGGATATAAAAGAATGCTAATGGCGGGGCCCTGTCATTCTTAAAAAGGGCTATTAGGGCACCATCATCTGTTCTTGTGCCCTTACGCTCCTCTAACTAAAGTCAAGCATTTCCTAATGCCATTGTGATCTTTTTCTTCTTCAGATAAGACATGGTCATGTTTCATAACAACACACTTTCCATTTATTTGATTTATAAATGCAAGGAGACTAATTCTATTTACTGATAAAGGCTTTCCATATATATTTTTCTTTCAATATTTCCTTTTGTAGACGGCATAGACTTTTTGTTCAATAAAAGCAACTATTGAAATATTTCCAATAGCACAAAAATACTAATGAATTTATAAAAGCAACTGAACTTTATATAATTTGAAAACATTTTTTAATCTATGACTGCAGTGGGAAATGGTTGGCCAGGGCAGAATGCTTATTGCATTGTTACCTTTTTATAGATAATTTCATTAAAAGACTGTCAGAATAGCCAAAACATTATTTTGGTTTCTTCCACAAAGACAAATTTAACTTTGAATTGCAACACTTTACAGGCAAGATCTTTATTAGTTATTAAGCACCTAATATATAAGGGCCTTTAATTATACTGAACCTTAAGAAATCACTATAGAAAAGAAAGATTTGCTGATTGCTGCTTTGCTGTGCTAGGCACAAATTCACTACTGGTATAATTAATCGATTCCAAGAGATTTACACCGAGGATTTACTTAGTCCGCTAAGCTACACTGAACTTTTATGCAATTTGCACCCTTTTTCTAACTCATCCTTTTTCCAATTCTGTTATGTTTCTGCCTACAGTAACATTTGTTAGCTTAGAAAACAGTCGGCTAGCACCAATCCAGGCTCTTCACCAAGCTGTTTTGTGCCAGACATCAGCTGAGCGTAGGCAGTCCAAGTTCAGCAATACTCCATCATTCAAAACCAAGATAGGAAAGCTCATCTCATTTGCCCTTTAGCATGTCAAGCCCTTTTGCATTTTGTTTTTTGTGATCAAATGCCTGACAATAGGCACAGATTTTATCAATGCCCTCTGTTACCAGAAGGCTTATAAAAAGATTGTCTCTATTTCCTGGTTTGGTTAGGGGTTTTCTTCTCACTCCTAAACACAGCCAGGTGAGTAAACTTACCTTAGTGTGGCTTTACCACGGCAGGTGTGTTTTGGAGTTTACCTTGTATAAAAGACTGCCTCATGGCAGGAATGTTCCTTTACTGGTTCAGATCGCAGACTCTAAATTTTCAAGGCCAGTTTACAGCATCCAATACCTTTCCCATGCTAACCAAAGCCATCATTTTAAAGGCTGCTCAGTCTCATCGCTCTGCTCTTCCTATCCCTCCAGCCAAATCAAAGGTACACAACATGATTCACAAATCAAACTGATAAAAGTTCCTCTGCAACTACTAAGAAGCATGACTTGACTTCTTTGAGAGCTACTCTGTTTTGGTTAAAGTGATCCAGGTATCTTCCAAAGATGAAACTCAAACTCACCTACTTAACTCCTTTTGACTTAATTTGGGGTGCTTTATTAGCAACCAGTGTAAGACAAAGTAGCTACTATAATATAGAGTGATGTTTAAATTAGTTTACAATTTGCTTGGGCTCATCTAGAACTGCTCTGAACAAAGCCATTCAGAAATGTCAGCTGTGTTCCTAACCACTGTAACAAATTGTTGCCTGAACGCTGCACACCTAATGACTTCAAATTAGCTTCACTGCAATATTGCCTGACAGTTCGTTACGACTGTTAGCAACATAGCTGGCGTATCATGACCAATAAATTGGTTTCAGTGTGGGCTGGGAAAGGGACTTCCATCAATTTGATTAAAGAAATTACTGTAGCATTCAAAGCATAAAGACAAACTAGTTTAAGGAGACAGAAATAAGTTAACTGTACCAGAAAAACATTGCTTGTGATACAAAAGCTTGTTTATAGACCATTTGTGGTGCAGAGAATGACTCAATTTCAAACACCTCACATACTCACTATTTTAGTCTGTAGGTTGTTGTCTCTCATCTGAAGCAAAATAATGCTCCATAAAGGTACAAATTATTTTATTATTATTATTCTTTGTTAGCGTTCATATTTATCAAAGATGATCCAGAAGCATGTCCCAGTAGAACTGAAGCCTTGTGCACAAGGGAAAAAAAACCAAGACGACTCTTTCTATTTCTTTGCAATTTTTTTTGATACTAGAAATGAAATATATTTAACTTTGATCAACAAACAACTGACTGGACTGTTCATTCTACTAAAAGATATCCCAAAATCACATCTAAAACAAAGGTGATGTATTACTCAGAGAAATTAAAGGTTATCTGTTCTTATGCTCAGTAAGGTTCCACTATCAAAATTAGAAAACAAATGAGCTGGAGCTGATGAAAACACACCAACATGCTCATTCATCTGCTGGACTAGAAAAATACCTTAAGAAAGAAGAAAAAAAGCTGACCTTTTTTGTATGACTTTACCATTTGTGAAAGGTGACAGACTGAGAACCCTGGAGACTCTCTCTAAGTTTGTCTGCTAGCTCACAGAGTGAGGACAAATACCTCAGCGCTGGGCGGAAATGTTATCTGAACAAGTCACTAATGTTCTGAGAAACTACTTTTGCTGACCCCCACTTTTTTTGCTAACAAGAGTGCGTCAGCTTTTATAATATGAACACATTTATATGGTGTAGACCGCAATCCATGTCACGCAGAACAAGGAACTACTAAGCTGTAAGAAGAGATCTTTTGGTACAATTTAGTTCTTTCTACTGAATTGCTGGTACAATTCAGTTCTCACACTGGTTCACTCAATGAAGAGAACAATTCCTCTGTGCCATGCCAAAATATAACCGAATTTTTGCACCTCCTGTGGTCAGTATAAGATAGTGCTGCATTTATGTAACAGAGGAACCAGACTTACATTCAGCTGCCGCTGAATCAGATGAGTACAGAAGGGAGGACTTACACTACCAGGCTAATGCTGTAGATAGCAAGGTATGTTCATCTTAATAATACATGAAACAAATTCATTCACTAAGCAGCATGTAAAACTTATTAACACAGTAACAGTCATAGCAACAATACTACTATTTCCAAGGTAAGATATATTATCATCTAACCTATGTCCTTTGTGAATAATCTGGAGCCATAAGAAAACTTTATGCCTTGTAGTGAGAGAACAAATTGTATTTTTTACCAGAACAGAAGAAGCCATGCAATGATTTCTGCATGTCATCTATTTGCAATAAATACTGTATGTACCTGGAATATGCTTAGCCCATCCAATGATCACCACCAGTTCTCTGTCTGCCAGGTCACAAAGAGTGGTAAGTGCTTTGATGTCACTGTCTGGAACAGTGGGGTCAGGCATAGCATAGATCTTCTCTGGTTCAGCCACGAGCAAATGGGAGACAATCTTGTTATCTGTAAAAATGGTCCAGAACAGTACAAGATCACCAGTAGCATCATTCTACTTTTCAAACACATGGCTCATATTTCAAAGTGTACAAGAATTTTTCTTAAGAATTTGTCTTAAGATAGTAGACCTAATTAAACCCTATTGCAGCTTCATTGGCTTCTACAAGTGGTTACAGCACAAACAAATCTGATCCGTTAACAATGTTTATCAAGCTAGACAACAATGTTTATCAAGCTAGACATGTATGCTTTTAAGACAGTAAATTTAATGGAATGTAGGAATACACACATGATCACCTCTCTAAAACTGGAATATAAACACTGTAGAAAAAAATTCATTCATTATGATGTATTTTGGACTGTACAAATAGAAAAGTTTTGCCTTCCTTTGCTTACCTGCAACCCCTGCCTTGTCCCCAATAGCAGGTGTATTTTTTGAGCAAGGAACTACCACAAGCAATTAGTCAGTCAATGAAATCTTTGACTTCTGCTATTGATTCCAACTACTGTTCTTTATTTTAGATGTCACTGTTGTCACAAAAATAGTCTCAGGACTTTCTCAGTGCTCATTATCCCACATATCTTACATTATGGGTATCCTGCCTGTACTCCTTGGGGCCCATGCTGTAAAAAAAGTGGGGTGTTGTCTTGTATTTGCTTTTCAGTGAAACACACAAATTCAGAATCATGTATAAGATTAGCTTCTTTAAGTATAAAAATAATGACCTCCTCTCATTTCCAGCTAGGAATAGTATTAAAATCAATGAGAATAAAGAGTGTAATACTAAGGAAAGTGTCAATAGATGCAGACTCTATCTCAGAAAACTGTTTTTGTGCAACGAATGATACTTTATCGTATTCACACACTGGTTATTTTTATCTATATAGCTTTCTCATTCATGTGTTTAATATTAACTTTTTCATCCAGATGACTTGTGAAATCTATTTGGAATAATCAGTTAAGTTATAAGGAAAAGTGAAGAGAAAAAAAAAAGTGTAGAAAAGCCTGGAATATGTACAATACAGTGTTGCTATTTTATATTCCCTAAGTAGGATAAACATAAAATGAACATTACATCCATGTGGAGGCACAATGGAAGTATCTCATCTCTATACAGGAACATGATTTGTTACTCTGAGAAGGCAGAAGTGAAAAATGGGAAAACAACTAATTCATTAAGCCTCCTAATACAGGATACATTAATATAGTTCTCAATATATTTACATTTTACTTTTCATGGTAGGTAAACCTTGTGACCTCAAATGCACCACCAGAATTTAAAGCCCAAATGGCACCCTTTGGTGAATTTACAAAAATCTGTTCCCCTCATTAGGATAAAGAGTTATGGGGCTTGATATAAAGGGGATTCCACTGCAAGAAGGTGCAAAGTGTTTCCCAACTGCAAATAAAACTGCCAGAATTAGTACCATTTTCCCCTTCCACATATAAGTCACAGGATGGACCACACTGTCCCCCTGTGGGGGAGCTGCAATGGAAGCTGATGGGGATGTGACTTGCCCAGGAGTACCAGAAAGGCTCCCTACCAGCCCATGACAGATTTCCATAAAATACTCACTTGATTCAGATTTCTGATACTTTACTGCTCTTTTGTGACACAGACTCCTTGATTCTGATCTACTGTCTCTACAATTTTTGCCTTATTCCAAATTTCTGTGTCAGAAATTGTGATGTATGTTAGCCCTTCATAAAATAAGTGCAAGAGCCAACTGGAAACCATCACATCAAGTATGTTTTATTACAAGGGGATATATTCATGCTTTATATGAACTGCAGGAACTATGCCAACTGAGTAATTCTTGATCTCAATATTCTACTGATTATCAAACTGATTAATGAGGAATTCTATTCTTATTTAAAGATGACAGATGGTAGTTTTAACTTACGTTCAAAAACAGCCTTTGCACATAATTTCTTTTTGAAACAATCTTTTCATATCCTGTTTAATTTCACACAGAAAACAATCTTTTTGAGTGGGAAAAGATAACATTGCTTCTTTCCAAATCCCAATATTTTTACATGTATTGAAAAGCAGGACAAATAAATCAGGACTTCAATTTTCTGGTTTTTTAACCAGTGATAAATGAATTAAAAAGCACTCACACCCTCACGTTCTGGTTTTCCCCCTGCAAACAGAAGGAATGGCCAAAAAACCTCTTTCATTTTTTTATTAGGTTCCTCACCAATGGCTTTCTGTAGATGATTCAGGAATATTGTACATTGTGATCAGGATTCACAAAATCTCAAATCCTTTTTATTTTTGCAATCAACAAGATCTACAGGCAGGCCATTGGATTCCATGGTGAAGCTGGACAACACAGCAGAGACCAGAAGCAGGTGTAGGAAATATCCTCCAAACACCTGTTCTTTCCCTATAGGGGGAAAAAGCTACATGTAATGGAGCATGCATTAGTACAGACCATAGGAAAATTTTGAATGTACTCAGAAAGCTCCATCACTCAGGAAATTGGATAGCCATGAGCGCTGTTTCTAGGTAAATCTTATTTAATGTTTCCCTAATTAGAATCAATAGAACCCAATTTTCATTCCTGTGCCTCTGTTATGCACAAACTATCAGTCAGGCTCCAGAAAATCTCCCAGGCTACTTCCACACAAAACCGATTCAACTGTTTCGAGTCTTGACACTTATCTGGCAGGATCTGAAAATTAAGTTTTATAAATGTTTGTTACAAAAATATTTGTAATTAGACGAGCTAAGGAAAACGAAGTGAGGCACTTAGATAATGAGTAATGATTTATAAGGAGGTTAGTTTATCTCAGACAAATGGAGCTTACAGAAACTGGTGTAGTTATCATCTTAAAGGTAACATAATGCACTGCTTTGCAGTAATCTTGGGTTTACACAGAGATTCTTATGCTTCACCTCTGTGCACCAACCTCTGTTCATATTAAAGGGCTTGGGGGTTGTGGGTTGGATTTTTTTTTTTGCCTCTTTGGTCTTGCATTTTTCGGTATGCTAGGCTATCAACATTTCTACTCAATGACAATATCAAGTAAATGAAAAACAGACAATCTGTGCACCCAGGAAAACTAAACCTCTAATGAAATTAAGCATTAGAGTTTATTAAATTTTATTGTATTATCAGAAAGTTTTTATTATAATGTGCAAAATCTGCTTAGTGCAGCCCTAGATTGTATTTACAGAACAGTGGGACAGCTTATGGAGGCTGAGTAGAAGATGCCAGATTGGACAATTGAAGGAATATAATCAGCATAATGTTTTTTGGAAAGGCAAAAGGAAACTATGCCATATGTTCACTTAAGCCTTAATTTTATGTAAAACTGGCTGTTTTTTCTTTGACACAGCTAAAATGCCCTTTCACTTACAGTTCAAAGACTGTTTATTTGCTCTCCAGATCCCCATATGCTCAAACGTGTTGTACACAGCACTGTCCCCTACTGGGGAACAGGAACGGAAACAAATTTCATTTCCCATACAGCCAGGTATTTTCAAGAACCTAAAACTGACACGTGTGTTCTCAGAGGCACAGGGGCAGAGGTAAAGAGGAGAAAAGGAAGAGTCTGCCCTCCTTATTTCTCTGGCTTCTTTCTCTATTTTAGGAGCAAATTAACCTTTTCGGCAGGAGCAACTGGATGCGTGTATTCTCATTTGAATTCGTATGAGTTTACAGTGCTTGATACAGCATGTACGCCTTTGCAGGGTAATACACCAGCCTCTTGCACTACAGCTATAATGCTATTAAATTTACTTCATGGAATTAGTACAGTCGCTGCTTGAGTTTATATAAGCTGCAAAGCAAAACCCCTAACTATTTTTAGTTAATCGCAAAGAGGATGGAACTTGTATTTTAGCAATGAGATGATCATCTCTCGCTCTCTCTCTCTCTCTCTCTTAATTTCAGTCTGGCGAGATACAATCAAGGACATTATTAAAACATAACAAAACAAAGCAAAAAAATGCATGAGGGTACTAGAGCCCAAACTACCAATTTATGCTTGTTATTAGTGTGGCATATTGCTATTTTAATCTAATGCTAGGTAGTGTATTAATCTATAGATATAAATTAATGAGGCTCTTAATATATTTTCATTGGGAGGTTGAGCAGTCAAACTCATTTAGTTAGTGAAAACTACAAAAATCACCTTCTTGTGAAATCTGAAACTAGAAGCTTCAATGAACTAATGATCACAGTATGAACATTTTATGTACCACTGAAAATAAAGATAACCTGTAAATGTAAAATTTGCACTGCATAAACCATCCTTTTATACACTTCCACCTATGAAAATATTCTTTGTTCAACTCCACTTGAGAAAGATGAGCATATTTAAAACAAAATATGTTAACAGATAAATGGATACAGTGTTCACCGTAATATCTTCTGACCAAACCCTCGTCCCAGTCAGAAGGAGCTTAGTAACAGGGCTAGGAGTCAATACCTTGTGTTCAAAGAGAAATTTTGTGTGATCTGGTGTACTCACATGGCTTTTTTGCTGGCTGAACTAGCTGAGGGTTCAGGTATGGGCTATTCTCTGCATCTATTCTGCGCTTGTACTTCTGGCGACCACCACGTACTCTGTCTAGGCGGACACCTGTATTGGGAAAAATAAGCAAACTTGTAATTAAATACATTAGGAGTATGCCTTTCAAATAACAATCTTCTATCTCACACCATCCAATATTTATTTAAAATGCATGTTTATTTCAAAAAGATTGATTTTAGAAAGCAAGGGAAATCAGCGCTACAAGTATTTGCAAGCCATTCCAACTTTCACAACATAATTTCCTGTTCATTTAAAACCACTTGTTCCTTTTTACATATTATTAAAAACAGCTAACAAGTTCAGCTTCCATTTGAAAGAGTCTGATCGTAAGTAGTCTCTGCCAGAAGCCAAAGTTCAAAGCTGTAATAACCATCACGGATACACAAGGCTAACGTTACGAGCGGAGAAGTACAAAGGACAAGAAGTTTAGAAACAATGACTGCTGTATGTAGTTGAGATAGTCAAAACCAGTACTTTTAATTAACATGGATTAACACGGTCAGAGGATATAAGTATCCTTAGAAAAATAAGAACATATATGTGGCTTAGAGTCCTGAAATGGTTCATGAGGTTTTGAAAGAAATTGTATGGCTGTGCATTTAAGTGTCATCAATGTTGAATTAACATTTGTGTTCTACACCCATATTTTCATTGCTCCAGTAAAGCATTCTGCTATCTGTTTTGTACAGAGATACAGGAGTTTACCTTCCTGAAACAAGCTATAGCTGCATTCATGGACAAAATGAAAAAAGGAGGGGGGAAAACAGGTCCTATAAAACAATGAAGTATTTTTATTTCCTTCTGAGTCACCCAGGCAGATTTCCAGACAACCAGGATGGATGTCAGTATAACCAAGTAGTAACATAACACTGAAGTTGAAAAACTTGGCACATATGCAGGGCAACAGGACAAGTAATACCAAGTGTAAAATTTGTCCCTGATGACATGGATTTAACTAGACAAGAATGCAAGGACACATTACATATCAATGATTCCTGTGAGCGATGTAATAAAGCACAGCTCACTTTATCACTTTTCTTTTCATTGTCTATTTTAGCTCTTCTCCTTCTATTTATCTTTTCTATTGCCATTATTGTGCCCTACTCTACTACTTCCCATCTCCCTGGTCTCTCCCTTGCAGGAAATACCTCCAGAACTGGCTTCTGGACAGCAGAGAAGCCACCACCAAAGAAGTTACAGTTTATGTGCACAGCAAGAATATAGCACAGAGCTCACGCGCTGCCCATGGACCTGCACCAGTAGCACAGTCTAGTTACCAGGAAACATCTGTCAGTCCTCTTTCATCCTCAAAAACCAGAGAGGATTGGTTGGGTTTTGGTGAAGCAAAGCCATTTTGCCAACTAGCCAGAAATCCAAAGCCAACTCCTGTAGCGTTGGGTTTTTTTCTTCTTCTGTTATATTTATTGGGTTTTTTTCCTTTTATTTTCCTGTTCTGTTTCCTGCTGTCCAAGCTGGCACTAAGCTAACACACCAAAACACTCACTAGCTGACCCAAGGAAGACATTTAGAGCGTTTAGAGATCCAGTTCTGTGCTCCTCTACCAGCAGGGAGGGCTTTGCGTGCATGGAGTTCTCATTCGCCCAGACGGACTGTTGGTATCTATAAATGTTAGTAACACAGGAGATACTTGGCTTAAGGACACAACCAATGTCTGCAACTCTAATGCAGTAAATTGTTTACAACAGTGCCCAATAATTTTTGCTCACCAGGAAAGTGGGTAATGATCACCTCTAACAGTGAAATTTCATTTGGTTTCCTGCAGAAGGCTGTATTTCACTCCCTCAAACTCAAGAAGTATATTTATCATTGTATGTTACAGATTATATTTTTTGTGAATCACATTATATAAATAATAAACCAAATCAACCACATATCCAAAAAGGTCAGTGAATAACTAAGAATGAAATCTTATTTATGGTATTTACCTTTATCACTGCCAAACTTGTGACTGATCTGTGGTCTAAGCTATTTGATAAAATTCATGGTGATTCAATCAACAAAACATGGTTGGTTTTTGTTTTTAAAATTATACTTAGAAATGCATGAACTACAAAACCACTTAAAAAATTTATAGTCCAAAGCTTTTCAAAGCTAATGATAACTCAGTGTTCTCCACCCTTGAATCAAGAGTTTGTGCTACACCTGAAACAAATGACATCCAGGACAATA